>NC_087355.1:92850556-93128299 GCF_030014295.1 Loxodonta africana
CCCCCTAACAACAAACAACCCTAAACCCCTAACAACAAACAACCCTAACCTTCTAACAACAAACAACCCTAACCCCCTAACAAACAACAACACTAACCCCCTAACCACAAACAACACTAACACCCTAACAACAAAAACCACTAAACCCCAACAAGAAACAACACTAAACCCCTCACAACAAACACTAACACCCTAACAACAAACAACACTAAACCCCTAACAAGAAACTAACCTAACCCTGTAAAAAGAAACAACCCTAACCTCCTAACAACAAACAACCTTAAACCCCTAACAACAAACAACCCTAAACCCCTAACAACAAACAACACTAACACGCTAACAACAAAAAGCACTAAACCCCAACAAGAAACAACACTAAACCCCTAACAACAAACACTAACCCCCTAACAACAAACAACACTAAACTCCTAACAAGAAACTAACCTAACCCTGTAACAACAAACAACCCTAACCTCCTAACAACAAACAACCTTAACCCCCTAACAACAAACAACCCTAAACCCCTAACAACAAACAATCCTAACCCCCTAACAACCAACAACGCTCACCCCCTAACCACAAACAGCACTAACACCTTAACCACAAACAACACTAACCCCGTAAGAACAAACAACACTAACCCCCTAACAACAAACAACACTAACACCCTAACAACAAAAACTACTAAACCCCAACAAGAAACAACCCTAAACCCCTAACAACAAACACTAACCCCCTAACAACAAACAACACTAAACCCCTAACAAGAAACTAACCTAACCCCGTAACAACAAACAACCCTAACCTCCTAACAACACACAACCTTAAACCCCTAACAACAAACAATCCTAACCCCCAACAACCAACAAAGCTCACCCCCTAACCACAAACAACACTAACACCCTAACCACAAACAACACTAACCCCGTAAGAACAAACAACACTAACCCCCTAACCACAAACAACACTAACACCCTAACAACAAAAACTACTAAACCCCAACAAGAAACAACCCTAAACCCCTAACAACAAACACTAACCCCCTCACAACAAACAACACTAAACCCCTAACAAGAAACTAACCTAACCCCGTAACAACAAACAACCCTAACCTCCTAACAGCAAACAACCTTAAACCCCTAACAACAAACAACCCTAAACCACTAACAACAAAAATTAACACCCTAACAACAAAAACCAGTAAACCCCAACAAGAAACAACACTAAACCCCTAACAACAAACACTAACCCCTAACAACAAACAACACTAAACCCCTAACAAGAAACTAACCTAACCCTGTGACAACAAACAAACCTAACCTCCTAACAACAAACAACCTTAACCCCCTAACAACAAACAACCCTAAACCCCTAACAACAAACAATCCTAACCCCCTAACAACCAACAACGCACACCCCCTAACCACAAACAACACTAACACCCTAACCACACACAACACTAACCCCGTAAGAACAAACAACACTAACCCCCTAACAACAAACAACACTAACACCCTAACAACAAAAACTACTAAACCCCAACAAGAAACAACTCTAAACCCCTAACAACAAACACTAACCCCCTACCAACAAACAACACTAAACCCCTAACAAGGAACTTAACTAACCCTGTAAGAACAAACAACCCTAACCTCCTAACAACAAACAACCTTAACCCCCTAACAACAAACAACATTAAACCCCTAACAACAAACAATCCTAACCCCCTAACAACCAACAACGCTGACCCCCTAACTGCAAACAGCACTAACACCCTAACCACAATCAACACTAACCCCGTAAGAACAAACAACACTAACCCCCTAACAACAAACAACACTAACACACTAACAACAAAAACTACTAAACAACAAGAAACAATCCTAAACCCCTAACAACAAGCACTAACCCCCTAACAACGAACAACACTAACACCCTAACAACAAAAACCACTAAACCCCAACAAGAAACAACCCTAAACCCCTAACAACAAACACTAACCCCCTAACAACAAACAACACTAAACCCCTAACAAGAAACTAACCTAACCCCGTAACAACAAACAACCCTAACCTCCTAATATCAAACAACCATAAACCCCTAACAACAAACAACCCTAAACCCCTAACAACAAACACTAACACCCTAACAACAAAAAACACTAAACCCCAACAAGAAACAACATTAAACCCCTAACAACAAACACTAACCCCCTAACAACAAACAACACTAAACCCCTAACAAGAAACTAACCTAACCCTGTAACAACAAACAACCCTAACCTCCTAACAACAAACAACCCTAACCCCCTAACAAACAACAACACTAACCCCCTAACCACAAACAACACTAACACCCCAACAACAAAAACTACTAAACCCCAACAAGAAACAACCCTAAACCCCTAACAACAAACACTAACCCCCTATCAACAAACAACACTAAACCCCTAACGAGAAACTAACCTAACCCCGTAACAACAAACAACCCTAACCTCCTAACTACAAACAACCTTAAACCCCTAACAACAAACAACCCTAAACCCCTAACAACAAACAACACTAACACCCTAACAACAAAAAACACTAAACCCCAACAAGAAACAACACTAAACCCCTAACAACAAACACTAACCCCCTAACAACAAACAACACTAAACCCCTAACAAGAAACTAATCTAACCCTGTAACAACGAACAGCCCTAACCTCCTAACAACAAACAACCTTAACCCCCTAACAACAAACAACCCTAAACCCCTAACAACAAACAATCCTAACCTCCTGACAACCAACAACGCTCACTCCCTAACCACAAACAACACTAACACCCTAACAACAAAAACCACTAAAACCCAACAAGAAACAACCTTAAACCCCTAAATACAAGCAACACTAATCCCCTAACCACAAACAACACTAACACCCTAACAACATAAACCACTAAACCTCAACAAGAAACAACCCGAAACCCCTAAATAGAAACAACACTAACCACCTAACAACAACCCTAACCCCCTAACAACAAACAACCCTAACCCCCAACAACAAACTACTCTAACCCATTAACAACAAACAACCCTAAGCCCCTAAAAACAAAGAACCCTAACTCTCTAACAAGAAACAACACTAACCCCCTAACAACAAAAAACACTAACCCCCTAACAACAATCCTAACAACCTAACAACAAACAACACTAACCCCCTAAACATAAACTACTCTAAACACCTAACAACAAACAACCCTAACCCCCTAAAAACAAACAACCCTAAAGCCCTAACAACAAACAACCCTAACCTTGTAATAACAAACAACCCTAACACCCTAAGAAACAACAAAACTAACCCCCTAACCACAAACAACACTAACACCCTAACAACAAAAACTACTAAACCCCAACAAGAAACAACCCTAACCCCCTAACAACAAACAACACTAAACCCCTAACAAGAAACTAACCTATCCCCGTAACAACAAACAACCCTAACATCCTAACAACAAGGAACTTTAACCCCCTAACAGCAAACAACCCTAAATCCCTACCAACAAACAATCCTAACCCCCTAACAACGAACAACGCTCACCCCCTAACCACAAACAGCACTAAAACCCTAACCACAAACAACACTAACCCCGTAAGAACAAACAACACTAACCCCGTAACAACAAACAACACTAACACCCTAACAAAAAAACTACTAAACCCCAACAAGAAACAACCCTAAACCCCTAACAACAAACACTAACCCCCTAACAACAAACAACACTAAACCCCTAACAAGAAACTAACCTAACCCTGTAACAACAAACAACCCTAACCTCCTAACAACAAACAACCTTAAACCCCTAACAACAAACAACCCTAAACCCCTAACAACAAACAACACTAACACCCTAACAACAAAAACCACTAAACTCCAACAGGAAACAACACTGAACCCCTAACAACAAACACTAACCCCCTAACAACAAACAACTCTAAACCCCTAACAAGAAACTAACCTAACCCTGTAACAACAAACAACCCTTACCTCCTAACAACAAACAACCCTAACCCCCTAACAAACAACAACACTAACCCCCTAACCACAAACAACACTAACACCCTAACAACAAAAACTACTAAACCCCAACAAGAAACAACCCTAAACCCCTAACAACAAACACTAACCCCCTAACAACAAACAACACTAAACCCCTAACAAGAAACTAACCTAACCCCGTAACAACAAACAACCCTAACCTCCTAACAACAAACAACCTTAAACCCCTAACAACAAACAAACCTAAACCCCTAACAACAAACAACACTAACACCCTAACAACAAAAACCACTAAACCCCAACAAGAAACAACACTAAACCCCTAACAAAAAACACTAACCCCCTAACAACAAACAACACTAAACCCCTAACAAAAAACTAACGTAACCCTGTAACAACAAACAACCCTAATCTCCTAACAACAAACAACCTTAAACCCCTAACAACAAACAACCCTAAGCCCCTAAGAACAAAGAACACTAACACCCTAACAACAAAAAACATTACCCCCAACAAGAAACAACACTAAACCCCTAACAACAAACACTAAACCCCTAACAACAAACAACCCTAAACCCCTAACAACAAACAATCCTAACCCCCTAACAACCAACAACGCTCACCCCCTAACCACAAACAACACTAACACCCTAACCGCAAACAACACTAACCCCGTAAGAACAAAGAACACTAATCCACCTAACCACAAACAACACTAACACCCTAACAACAAAAACTACTAAACCCAACAAGAAACAACCCTAAACCCCTAACAACAAACACTAACCCCCTAACAACAAACAACACTAAACACCTAACAAGAAACTAACCTAACCCCGTAACAACAAACAACCCTAACCTGCTAACAGCAAACAACCTTAAACCCCTAACAACAAACAACCCTAAACCCTTAACAACAAACAACACTAACCCCCTAACAACCAACAACGCTCACCCCCTAACCACAAACAACACTAACACCCTAACCACAAACAACACTAACCCCGTAAGAACAAACAACACTACCCCCTAACAACAAAAACCACTAAAGCCCAACAAGAAACAACCCTAAACCCCTAAATACAAACAACACTAACCCCCTAACCACAAACAACACTAACACCCTAACAACAAAAACCACTAAACCTCAACAAGAAACAACCCGAAACCCCTGAATTGAAACAACACTAACCACCTAACAACAACCCGAACCCCCTAAAAAGAAACAACCCTAACCCCCAACAGCAAACTACTCTAACCCACTAACAAACAACCCTAAGCCCCTAACAACAAAGAACTCTAACTCTCTAACAAGAAACAACACTAACCCCCCAACAACAAAAAACACTAACACCCTAACAAGAAACACCACTAACCCCCTAACAACAATCTTACGAACCTAACAACAAACAACACTAACCCCCTAAAAATAAACTACTCTAAACCCCTAACAACAAACAACCCTAACCCCCTAACAAACAACAACACTAACCCCCTAACCACAAACAACACTAACACCCTAACAACAAAAACTACTAAACCCCAACAAGAAACAACCCTAAACCCCTAACAACAAACACTAACCCCCTAACAACAAACAACACTAAACCCCTAACAAGAAACTAACCTAACCCCGTAACAACAAACAACCCTAACCTCCTAACAACAAACAACCTTAACCCCCTAACAACAAACAACCCTAAACCCCTAACAACAAACAACACTAACACCCTAACAACAAAAACCACTAAACCCCAACAAGAAACAACACTAAACCCCTAACAACAAACACTAACCCCCTAACAACAAACAACACTAAACCCCTAACAAGAAACTAACCTAACCCTGTAACAACAAACAACCCTAACCTCCTAACAACAAACAACCTTAACCCCCTAACAACAAACAACCCTAAACCCCTAACAACAAACAATCCTAACCCCCTAACAACCAACAACGCTCACCCCCTAACCACAAACAACACTAACACCCTAACCACAAACAACACTAACCCCGTAAGAACAAACAACACTAACCCCCTAACAACAAACAACACTAACACCCTAACAACAAAAACTACTAAACCCCAACAAGAAACAACCCTAATCCCCTAACAACAAACACTAACCCCCTAACAACAAACAACACTAAACCCCTAACAAGAAACTAACCTAACCCCGTAACAACAAACAACCCTAACCTCCTAAGAACAAACAACCTTAAACCCCTAACAACAAACAACCCTAAACCCCTAACAACAAACAACACTAACACCCTAACAACAAAAACCACTAAACCCCAACAAGAAACAACACTAACCCCTAACAACAAACACTAACCCCCTAACAACAAACAACACTAAACCCCTAAGAAGAAACTAACCTAACCCCGTAACAACAAACAACCCTCACCTCCTAACCACAAACAACCTTAAACCCCTAACAACAAACAACCCTAAACCCCTAACAACAAACACTAACACCCTAACAACAAAAACCACTAAACCCCAACAAGAAACAACACTAACCCCTAACAACAAACACTAACCCCCTAACAACAAACAACACTAAACCCCTAACAACAAACACTAACCCCCAACAACAAACAACACTAAACCCCTAACAAGAAACTAACCTAACTCCGTAACAACAAACAACCCTAACCTCCTAACAACAAACAACCCTAAACCCCTAACAACAAACAACCCTAACCTTCTAACAACAAACAACCCTAACCCCCTAACAAACAACAACACTAACCCCCTAACAACAAACAACACTAAACCCCTAAAAATAAACTAACCTAACCCTGTAACAACAAACAACCCTGACCTCCTAGCAACAAACAACCCTAACCCCCTAACAAACAACACTAAACCCCTAACAACAAACAACACTAACACCCTAACAACAAAAACTACTAAACCCCAACAAGAAACAACCCTAAACCCCTAACAACAAACACTAACCCCCTAACAACAAACAACACTAAACCCCTAACAAGGAACTAACCTAACCCCGTAACAACAAACAACCCTAACCTCATAACAACAAACAACCTTAATCCCCTAACAACAAACAACCCTAAACACCTAACAACAAACAACACTAACACCCTAACAACAAAAACCAGTAAACCCCAACAAGAAATAACACTAAACCCCTAACAACAAACACTAACCCCTAACAACAAACACCACTAAACCCCTAACAAGAAAGTAACCTAACCCTGTAACAACAAACAACCCTAACCTCCTAACAACAAACAACGTTAACCCCCTAACAACAAACAACCCTAAACCCCTAACAACAAACAACCCTAACCCCCTAACAACAAACAACCCTAAACCCCTAACAACAAACAACCCTAAACCCCTAACAACCAACAACGCACACCCCCGTCCACAAACAACACTAACCCCCTAACAACAAACAACACAAACCCCGTAAGAACAAACAACACTAACCCCCTAACAACAAACAACACTAACACCCTAACAACAAAAACTACTAAACCCCAACAAGAAACAACCCTAAACCCCTAACATCAAACACTTACCCCCTAACAACAAACAACACTAAACCCCTAACAATTAACTAACCTAACTCCGTAACAACAAACAACCCTAACCTCCTAACAACAAACAACCCTAAACCCCTAACAACAAACAACCCTAACCTTCTAACAACAAACAACCCTAACCCCCTAACAAACAACAACACTAACCCCCTAACCACAAACAACACTAACACCCTAACAACAAAAACTACTAAACCCCAACAAGAAACAACCCTAAACCCCTAACAACAAACACTAACCCCCTAACAACAAACAACACTAAACCGCTAACAAGAAACTAACCTAAGCCCGTAACAACAAACAACCCTAACCTCCTAACAACAAACAACCTTAAACCCCTAACAACAAACAACCCTAAACCCCTAACAACAAACAACACTAACACCCTAACAACAAAAACCACTAAACCCCAACAAGAAACAACACTAAACCCGTAACAACAAACACTAACCCCCTAACAACAAACAACACTAAACCCCTAACAATAAACTAACCTAACCCTGTAACAACAAACAACCCTAACCTCCTAACAACAAACAACCCTAACCCCCTAACAAACAGCAACACTAAGCCCCTAACCACAAACAACTCTAACACCCTAACAACTAAAACTACTAAACCCCAACAAGAAACAACCCTAAACCCCTAACAACAAACACTAACCCCCTAACAACAAACAACACTAAACCCCTAACAAGAAACTAACCTAACCCCGTAACAACAAACAACCCTAAACTCCTAACAACAACCTTAAACCCCTAACAACAAACAACCCTAAACCCCTAACAACAAACAACACTAACACCCTAACAACAAAAACCACTAAACCCCAACAAGAAACAACACTAAACCCCTAACAACAAACACTAACCCCCTAAGAACAAACAACACTAAACCCCTAACAAGAAACTAACCTAACCCTGTAACAACAAACAACCCTAACCTCCTAACAACAAACCACCTTAACCCCCTAACAACAAACAACCCTAAACCCCTAACAACAAACCATCCTAACCCCCTAACAACTAACAACGCACACCCCCTAACATCAAACAACACTAACACCCTAACCACAAACAACACTAACCCCGTAACAACAAACAACCCTAACCTCCTAACAACAAACAACCTTAAACCCCTAACAACAAACAACCCTAAACCCCTAACAACAAACAACACTAACACCCTAACAACAAAAACCAATAAACCCCAACAGGAAACAACACTAAACCCCTAACAACAAACACTAACCCCCGAACCACAAACAACACTAAACCCCTAACAAGAAACTAACCTAACCCCGTAACAACAAAAAAGCCTAACCTCCTAACAACAAACAAACCTAACCCCCTAACAAACAACAACACTAACCCCCTAACCACAAACAACACTAACACCCTAACCACAAACAACACTAACCCCGTAACAACAAACAACACTAACCCCCTAACCACAAACAACACTAACACCCTAACAACAAAAACTACTAAAGCCCAACAAGAAACAACCCTAAACCCCTAACAACAAACACTTACCCCCTAACAACAAACAACACTAAACCCCTAACAAGAAACTAACCTAAACCCGTAAGAACAAACAACCCTAACCTCCTAACAACAAACAACCTTAACCCCCTAACAACAAACAATCCTAACCCCCTAACAACCAACAACGCACACCCCCTATCCACAAACAACACTAACACCCTAACCACAAACAACACAAACCCCGTAAGAACAAACAACACTAACCCCCTAACAACAAACAACACTAACACCCTAACAACAAAAACTACTAAACCCCAAAAAGAAACAACCCTAAACCCCTAACAACAAACACTAACCCCCTAACAACAAACAACACTAAACCCCTAACAAGAAACTAACCTAACCCTGTAACAACAAACAACCCTAACCTCCTAACAACAAACAACCTTAACCCCCTAACAACAAACAACCCTAAACCCCTAACAACAAACAATCCTAACCCCCTAACAACCAACAACGCTCACCCCCTAACCACAAACAACACTAACACCCTAACCACAAACAACACTAACCCCGTAAGAACAAGCAACACTAACCCCCTAACAACAAACAACACTAACACCCTAACAACAAAAACTACTAAACCCCAACAAGAAACAACCCTAATCCCCTAACAACAAACACTAACCCCCTAACAACAAACAACACTAAACCCCTAACAAGAAACTAACCTAACCCCGTAACAACAAACAACCCTAACCTCCTAACAACAAACAACCTTAAACCCCTAACAACAAACAACCCTAAACCCCTAACAACAAACAACACTAACACCCTAACAACAAAAACCACTAAACCCCAACAAGAAACAACACTCACCCCTAACAACAAACACTAACCCCCTAACAACAAACAACACTAAACCCCTAAGAAGAAACTAACCTAACCCCGTAACAACAAACAACCCTCACCTCCTAACAACAAACAACCTTAAACCCCTAACAACAAACAACCCTAAACCCCTAACAACAAACAATCCGAACCCCCTAACAACCAGCAACGCTCATACTCAAAACACAAACAACACTAACACCCTAACCACAAACAACACAAACCCCGTAAGAACAAACAACACTAACCCCCTAACAACAAACAACACTAACACCCTAACAACAAAAACTACTAAACCCCAACAAGAAACAACCCTAAACCCCTAACAACAAACACTAACCCCCTAACAACAAACAACACTAAACCCCTAACAAGAAACTAACCTAACTCCGTAACAACAAACAACCCTAACCTCCTAACAACAAACAACCCTAAACCCCTAACAACAAACAACCCTAACCTTCTAACAACAAACAACCCTAACCCCCTAACAAACAACACTAACCCCCTAACAACAAACAACACTAAACCCCTAAAAATAAACTAACCTAACCCTGTAACAACAAACAACCCTAACCTCCTAGCAACAAACAACCCTAACCCCCTAACAAACAACACTAAACCCCTAAGAACAAACAACACTAACACCCTAACAACAAAAACTACTAAACCCCAACAAGAAACAACCCTAAACCCCTAACAACAAACACTAACCCCCTAACAACAAACAACACTAAACCCCTAACAAGAAACTAACCTAACCCCGTAACAACAAACAACCCTAACCTCATAACAACAAACAACCTTAATCCCCTAACAACAAACAACCCTAAACCCCTAACAACAAACAACACTAACACCCTAACAACAAAAACCAGTAAACCCCAACAAGAAATAACACTAAACCCCTAACAACAAACACTAACCCCTAACAACAAACACCACTAAACCCCTAACAAGAAAGTAACCTAACCCTGTAACAACAAACAACCCTAACCTCCTAACAACAAACAACGTTAACCCGCTAACAACAAACAACCCTAAACCCCTAACAACAAACAACCCTAACCCCCTAACAACAAACAACCCTAAACCCCTAACAACAAACAACCCTAAACCCCTAACAACCAACAACGCACACCCCCGTCCACAAACAACACTAACCAACTAACAACAAACAACACAAACCCCGTAAGAACAAGCAACACTAACCCCCTAACAACAAACAACACTAACACCCTAACAACAAAAACTACTAAACCCCAACAAGAAATAATCCTAAACCCCTAACATCAAACACTTACCCCCTAACAACAAACAACACTAAACCCCTAACAAGAAACTAACCTAACTCCGTAACAACAAACAACCCTAACCTCCTAACAACAAACAACCCTAAACCCCTAACAACAAAGAACCCTAACCTTCTAACAACAAACAACCCTAACCCCCTAACAAACAACAACACTAACCCCCTAACCACAAACAACACTAACACCCTAACAACAAAAACTACTAAACCCCAACAAGAAACAACCCTAAACCCCTAACAACAAACACTAACCCCCTAACAACAAACAACACTAAACCGCTAACAAGAAACTAACCTAAACCCGTAACAACAAACAACCCTAACCTTCTAACAACAAACAACCTTAAACCCCTAACAACAAACAACCCTAAACCCCTAACAACAAACAACACTAACACCCTAACAACAAAAACCACTAAACCCCAACAAGAGACAACACTAAACCCGTAACAACAAACACTAACCCCCTAACAACAAACAACACTAAACCCCTAACAATAAACTAACCTAACCCTGTAACAACAAACAACCCTAACCTCCTAACAACAAACAACCCTAACCCCCTAACAAACAGCAACACTAAGCCCCTAACCACAAACAACTCTAACACCCTAACAACTAAAACTACTAAACCCCAACAAGAAACAACCCTAAACCCCTAACAACAAACACTAACGCCCTAACAACAAACAACACTAAACCCCTAACAAGAAACTAACCTAACCCCGTAACAACAAACACCCCTAAACTCCTAACAACAACCTTAAACCCCTAACAACAAACAACCCTAAACCCCTAACAACAAACAACACTAACACCCTAACAACAAAAACCATTAAACCCCAACAAGAAACAACACTAAACCCCTAACAACAAACACTAACACCCTAACAACAAACAACACTAAACCCCTAACAAGAAACTAACCTAACCCCGTAACAACAAACAACCCTAACCTCCTAACAACAAACAACCTTAAACCCCTAACAACAAACAACCCTAAACCCCTAACAACAAACAACACTAACACCCTAACAACAAAAACCACTAAACTCCAACAGGAAACAACACTGAACCCCTAACAACAAACACTAACCCCCTAACAACAAACAACTCTAAACCCCTAACAAGAAACTAACCTAACCCTGTAACAACAAACAACCCTTACCTCCTAACAACAAACAACCCTAACCCCCTAACAAACAACAACACTAACCCCCTAACCACAAACAACACTAACACCCTAACAACAAAAACTACTAAACCCCAACAAGAAACAACCCTAAACCCCTAACAACAAACACTAACCCCCTAACAACAAACAACACTAAACCCCTAACAAGAAACTAACCTAACCCCGTAACAACAAACAACCCTAACCTCCTAACAACAAACAACCTTAAACCCCTAACAACAAACAAACCTAAACCCCTAACAACAAACAACACTAACACCCTAACAACAAAAACCACTAAACCCCAACAAGAAACAACACTCAACCCCTAACAAAAAACACTAACCCCCTAACAACAAACAACACTAAACCCCTAACAAAAAACTAAAGTAACCCTGTAACAACAAACAACCCTAATCTCCTAACAACAAACAACCTTAAACCCCTAACAACAAACAACCCTAAGCCCCTAAGAACAAAGAACACTAACACCCTAACAACAAAAAACATTACCCCCAACAAGAAACAACACTAAACCCCTAACAACAAACACTAAACCCCTAACAACAAACAACCCTAAACCCCTAACAACAAACAATCCTAACCCCCTAACAACCAACAACGCTCACCCCCTAACCACAAACAACACTAACACCCTAACCGCAAACAACACTAACCCCGTAAGAACAAAGAACACTAATCCACCTAACCACAAACAACACTAACACCCTAACAACAAAAACTACTAAACCCAACAAGAAACAACCCTAAACCCCTAACAACAAACACTAACCCCCTAACAACAAACAACACTAAACACCTAACAAGAAACTAACCTAACCCCGTAACAACAAACAACCCTAACCTGCTAACAGCAAACAACCTTAAACCCCTAACAACAAACAACCCTAAACCCTTAACAACAAACAACACTAACCCCCTAACAACCAACAACGCTCACCCCCTAACCACAAACAACACTAACACCCTAACCACAAACAACACTAACCCCGTAAGAACAAACAACACTACCCCCTAACAACAAAAACCACTAAAGCCCAACAAGAAACAACCCTAAACCCCTAAATACAAACAACACTAACCCCCTAACCACAAACAACACTAACACCCTAACAACAAAAACCACTAAACCTCAACAAGAAACAACCCGAAACCCCTGAATTGAAACAACACTAACCACCTAACAACAACCCGAACCCCCTAAAAAGAAACAACCCTAACCCCCAACAGCAAACTACTCTAACCCACTAACAAACAACCCTAAGCCCCTAACAACAAAGAACTCTAACTCTCTAACAAGAAACAACACTAACCCCCCAACAACAAAAAACACTAACACCCTAACAAGAAACACCACTAAACCCCTAACAACAATCTTACGAACCTAACAACAAACAACACTAACCCCCTAAAAATAAACTACTCTAAACCCCTAACAACAAACAACCCTAACCCCCTAACAAACAACAACACTAACCCCCTAACCACAAACAACACTAACACCCTAACAACAAAAACTACTAAACCCCAACAAGAAACAACCCTAAACCCCTAACAACAAACACTAACCCCCTAACAACAAACAACACTAAACCCCTAACAAGAAACTAACCTAACCCCGTAACAACAAACAACCCTAACCTCCTAACAACAAACAACCTTAACCCCCTAACAACAAACAACCCTAAACCCCTAACAACAAACAACACTAACACCCTAACAACAAAAACCACTAAACCCCAACAAGAAACAACACTAAACCCCTAACAACAAACACTAACCCCCTAACAACAAACAACACTAAACCCCTAACAAGAAACTAACCTAACCCTGTAACAACAAACAACCCTAACCTCCTAACAACAAACAACCTTAACCCCCTAACAACAAACAACCCTAAACCCCTAACAACAAACAATCCTAACCCCCTAACAACCAACAACGCTCACCCCCTAACCACAAACAACACTAACACCCTAACCACAAACAACACTAACCCCGTAAGAACAAACAACACTAACCCCCTAACAACAAACAACACTAACACCCTAACAACAAAAACTACTAAACCCCAACAAGAAACAACCCTAATCCCCTAACAACAAACACTAACCCCCTAACAACAAACAACACTAAACCCCTAACAAGAAACTAACCTAACCCCGTAACAACAAACAACCCTAACCTCCTAAGAACAAACAACCTTAAACCCCTAACAACAAACAACCCTAAACCCCTAACAACAAACAACACTAACACCCTAACAACAAAAACCACTAAACCCCAACAAGAAACAACACTAACCCCTAACAACAAACACTAACCCCCTAACAACAAACAACACTAAACCCCTAAGAAGAAACTAACCTAACCCCGTAACAACAAACAACCCTCACCTCCTAACCACAAACAACCTTAAACCCCTAACAACAAACAACCCTAAACCCCTAACAAGAAACACTAACACCCTAACAACAAAAACCACTAAACCCCAACAAGAAACAACACTAACCCCTAACAACAAACACTAACCCCCTAACAACAAACAACACTAAACCCCTAACAACAAACACTAACCCCCAACAACAAACAACACTAAACCCCTAACAAGAAACTAACCTAACTCCGTAACAACAAACAACCCTAACCTCCTAACAACAAACAACCCTAAACCCCTAACAACAAACAACCCTAACCTTCTAACAACAAACAACCCTAACCCCCTAACAAACAACAACACTAACCCCCTAACAACAAACAACACTAAACCCCTAAAAATAAACTAACCTAACCCTGTAACAACAAACAACCCTAACCTCCTAGCAACAAACAACCCTAACCCCCTAACAAACAACACTAAACCCCTAACAACAAACAACACTAACACCCTAACAACAAAAACTACTAAACCCCAACAAGAAACAACCCTAAACCCCTAACAACAAACACTAACCCCCTAACAACAAACAACACTAAACCCCTAACAAGAAACTAACCTAACCCCGTAACAACAAACAACCCTAACCTCATAACAACAAACAACCTTAATCCCCTAACAACAAACAACCCTAAACACCTAACAACAAACAACACTAACACCCTAACAACAAAAACCAGTAAACCCCAACAAGAAATAACACTAAACCCCTAACAACAAACACTAACCCCTAACAACAAACACCACTAAACCCCTAACAAGAAAGTAACCTAACCCTGTAACAACAAACAACCCTAACCTCCTAACAACAAACAACGTTAACCCCCTAACAACAAACAACCCTAAACCCCTAACAACAAACAACCCTAACCCCCTAACAACAAACAACCCTAAACCCCTAACAACAAACAACCCTAAACCCCTAACAACCAACAACGCACACCCCCGTCCACAAACAACACTAACCCCCTAACAACAAACAACACAAACCCCGTAAGAACAAACAACACTAACCCCCTAACAACAAACAACACTAACACCCTAACAACAAAAACTACTAAACCCCAACAAGAAACAACCCTAAACCCCTAACATCAAACACTTACCCCCTAACAACAAACAACACTAAACCCCTAACAAGAAACTAACCTAACTCCGTAACAACAAACAACCCTAACCTCCTAACAACAAACAACCCTAAACCCCTAACAACAAACAACCCTAACCTTCTAACAACAAACAACCCTAACCCCCTAACAAACAACAACACTAACCCCCTAACCACAAACAACACTAACACCCTAACAACAAAAACTACTAAACCCCAACAAGAAACAACCCTAAACCCCTAACAACAAACACTAACCCCCTAACAACAAACAACACTAAACCGCTAACAAGAAACTAACCTAAGCCCGTAACAACAAACAACCCTAACCTCCTAACAACAAACAACCTTAAACCCCTAACAACAAACAACCCTAAACCCCTAACAACAAACAACACTAACACCCTAACAACAAAAACCACTAAACCCCAACAAGAAACAACACTAAACCCGTAACAACAAACACTAACCCCCTAACCACAAACAACACTAAACCCCTAACAATAAACTATCCTAACCCTGTAACAACAAACAACCCTAACCTCCTAACAACAAACAACCCTAACCCCCTAACAAACAGCAACACTAAGCCCCTAACCACAAACAACTCTAACACCCTAACAACTAAAACTACTAAACCCCAACAAGAAACAACCCTAAACCCCTAACAACAAACACTAACCCCCTAACAACAAACAACACTAAACCCCTAACAAGAAACTAACCTAACCCCGTAACAACAAACAACCCTAAACTCCTAACAACAACCTTAAACCCCTAACAACAAACAACCCTAAACCCCTAACAACAAACAACACTAACACCCTAACAACAAAAACCACTAAACCCCAACAAGAAACAACACTAAACCCCTAACAACAAACACTAACCCCCTAAGAACAAACAACACTAAACCCCTAACAAGAAACTAACCTAACCCTGTAACAACAAACAACCCTAACCTCCTAACAACAAACCACCTTAACCCCCTAACAACAAACAACCCTAAACCCCTAACAACAAACCATCCTAACCCCCTAACAACTAACAACGCACACCCCCTAACATCAAACAACACTAACACCCTAACCACAAACAACACTAACCCCGTAACAACAAACAACCCTAACCTCCTAACAACAAACAACCTTAAACCCCTAACAACAAACAACCCTAAACCCCTAACAACAAACAACACTAACACCCTAACAACAAAAACCAATAAACCCCAACAGGAAACAACACTAAACCCCTAACAACAAACACTAACCCCCGAACCACAAACAACACTAAACCCCTAACAAGAAACTAACCTAACCCCGTAACAACAAAAAAGCCTAACCTCCTAACAACAAACAAACCTAACCCCCTAACAAACAACAACACTAACCCCCTAACCACAAACAACACTAACACCCTAACCACAAACAACACTAACCCCGTAACAACAAACAACACTAACCCCCTAACCACAAACAACACTAACACCCTAACAACAAAAACTACTAAAGCCCAACAAGAAACAACCCTAAACCCCTAACAACAAACACTTACCCCCTAACAACAAACAACACTAAACCCCTAACAAGAAACTAACCTAAACCCGTAAGAACAAACAACCCTTACCTCCTAACAACAAACAACCTTAACCCCCTAACAACAAACAATCCTAACCCCCTAACAACCAACAACGCACACCCCCTATCCACAAACAACACTAACACCCTAACCACAAACAACACAAACCCCGTAAGAACAAACAACACTAACCCCCTAACAACAAACAACACTAACACCCTAACAACAAAAACTACTAAACCCCAAAAAGAAACAACCCTAAACCCCTAACAACAAACACTAACCCCCTAACAACAAACAACACTAAACCCCTAACAAGAAACTAACCTAACCCTGTAACAACAAACAACCCTAACCTCCTAACAACAAACAACCTTAACCCCCTAACAACAAACAACCCTAAACCCCTAACAACAAACAATCCTAACCCCCTAACAACCAACAACGCTCACCCCCTAACCACAAACAACACTAACACCCTAACCACAAACAACACTAACCCCGTAAGAACAAACAACACTAACCCCCTAACAACAAACAACACTAACACCCTAACAACAAAAACTACTAAACCCCAACAAGAAACAACCCTAATCCCCTAACAACAAACACTAACCCCCTAACAACAAACAACACTAAACCCCTAACAAGAAACTAACCTAACCCCGTAACAACAAACAACCCTAACCTCCTAACAACAAACAACCTTAAACCCCTAACAACAAACAACCCTAAACCCCTAACAACAAACAACACTAACACCCTAACAACAAAAACCACTAAACCCCAACAAGAAACAACACTCACCCCTAACAACAAACACTAACCCCCTAACAACAAACAACACTAAACCCCTAAGAAGAAACTAACCTAACCCCGTAACAACAAACAACCCTCACCTCCTAACAACAAACAACCTTAAACCCCTAACAACAAACAACCCTAAACCCCTAACAACAAACAATCCGAACCCCCTAACAACCAGCAACGCTCATACTCAAAACACAAACAACACTAACACCCTAACCACAAACAACACAAACCCCGTAAGAACAAACAACACTAACCCCCTAACAACAAACAACACTAACACCCTAACAACAAAAACTACTAAACCCCAACAAGAAACAACCCTAAACCCCTAACAACAAACACTAACCCCCTAACAACAAACAACACTAAACCCCTAACAAGAAACTAACCTAACTCCGTAACAACAAACAACCCTAACCTCCTAACAACAAACAACCCTAACCTTCTAACAACAAACAACCCTAACCCCCTAACAAACAACACTAACCCCCTAACAACAAACAACACTAAACCCCTAAAAATAAACTAACCTAACCCTGTAACAACAAACAACCCTAACCTCCTAGCAACAAACAACCCTAACCCCCTAACAAACAAAAGTAAACCCCTAAGAACAAACAACACTAACACCCTAACAACAAAAACTACTAAACCCCAACAAGAAACAACCCTAAACCCCTAACAACAAACACTAACCCCCTAACAACAAACAACACTAAACCCCTAACAAGAAACTAACCTAACCCCGTAACAACAAACAACCCTAACCTCATAACAACAAACAACCTTAATCCCCTAACAACAAACAACCCTAAACCCCTAACAACAAACAACACTAACACCCTAACAACAAAAACCAGTAAACCCCAACAAGAAATAACACTAAACCCCTAACAACAAACACTAACCCCTAACAACAAACACCACTAAACCCCTAACAAGAAAGTAACCTAACCCTGTAACAACAAACAACCCTAACCTCCTAACAACAAACAACGTTAACCCGCTAACAACAAACAACCCTAAACCCCTAACAACAAACAACCCTAACCCCCTAACAACAAACAACCCTAAACCCCTAACAACAAACAACCCTAAACCCCTAACAACCAACAACGCACACCCCCGTCCACAAACAACACTAACCAACTAACAACAAACAACACAAACCCCGTAAGAACAAGCAACACTAACCCCCTAACAACAAACAACACTAACACCCTAACAACAAAAACTACTAAACCCCAACAAGAAACAATCCTAAACCCCTAACATCAAACACTTACCCCCTAACAACAAACAACACTAAACCCCTAACAAGAAACTAACCTAACTCCGTAACAACAAACAACCCTAACCTCCTAACAACAAACAACCCTAAACCCCTAACAACAAACAACCCTAACCTTCTAACAACAAACAACCCTAACCCCCTAACAAACAACAACACTAACCCCCTAACCACAAACAACACTAACACCCTAACAACAAAAACTACTAAACCCCAACAAGAAACAACCCTAAACCCCTAACAACAAACACTAACCCCCTAACAACAAACAACACTAAACCGCTAACAAGAAACTAACCTAAACCCGTAACAACAAACAACCCTAACCTTCTAACAACAAACAACCTTAAACCCCTAACAACAAACAACCCTAAACCCCTAACAACAAACAACACTAACACCCTAACAACAAAAACCACTAAACCCCAACAAGAAACAACACTAAACCCGTAACAACAAACACTAACCCCCTAACAACAAACAACACTAAACCCCTAACAATAAACTAACCTAACCCTGTAACAACAAACAACCCTAACCTCCTAACAACAAACAACCCTAACCCCCTAACAAACAGCAACACTAAGCCCCTAACCACAAACAACTCTAACACCCTAACAACTAAAACTACTAAACCCCAACAAGAAACAACCCTAAACCCCTAACAACAAACACTAACCCCCTAACAACAAACAACACTAAACCCCTAACAAGAAACTAACCTAACCCCGTAACAACAAACAACCCTAAACTCCTAACAACAACCTTAAACCCCTAACAACAAACAACCCTAAACCCCTAACAACAAACAATCCGAACCCCCTAACAACCAGCAACGCTCATACTCAAAACACAAACAACACTAACACCCTAACCACAAACAACACAAACCCCGTAAGAACAAACAACACTAACCCCCTAACAACAAACAACACTAACACCCTAACAACAAAAACTACTAAACCCCAACAAGAAACAACCCTAAACCCCTAACAACAAACACTAACCCCCTAACAACAAACAACACTAAACCCCTAACAAGAAACTAACCTAACTCCGTAACAACAAACAACCCTAACCTCCTAACAACAAACAACCCTAACCTTCTAACAACAAACAACCCTAACCCCCTAACAAACAACACTAACCCCCTAACAACAAACAACACTAAACCCCTAAAAATAAACTAACCTAACCCTGTAACAACAAACAACCCTAACCTCCTAGCAACAAACAACCCTAACCCCCTAACAAACAAAAGTAAACCCCTAAGAACAAACAACACTAACACCCTAACAACAAAAACTACTAAACCCCAACAAGAAACAACCCTAAACCCCTAACAACAAACACTAACCCCCTAACAACAAACAACACTAAACCCCTAACAAGAAACTAACCTAACCCCGTAACAACAAACAACCCTAACCTCATAACAACAAACAACCTTAATCCCCTAACAACAAACAACCCTAAACCCCTAACAACAAACAACACTAACACCCTAACAACAAAAACCAGTAAACCCCAACAAGAAATAACACTAAACCCCTAACAACAAACACTAACCCCTAACAACAAACACCACTAAACCCCTAACAAGAAAGTAACCTAACCCTGTAACAACAAACAACCCTAACCTCCTAACAACAAACAACGTTAACCCGCTAAAAACAAACAACCCTAAACCCCTAACAACAAACAACCCTAACCCCCTAACAACAAACAACCCTAAACCCCTAACAACAAACAACCCTAAACCCCTAACAACCAACAACGCACACCCCCGTCCACAAACAACACTAACCAACTAACAACAAACAACACAAACCCCGTAAGAACAAGCAACACTAACCCCCTAACAACAAACAACACTAACACCCTAACAACAAAAACTACTAAACCCCAACAAGAAACAATCCTAAACCCCTAACATCAAACACTTACCCCCTAACAACAAACAACACTAAACCCCTAACAAGAAACTAACCTAACTCCGTAACAACAAACAACCCTAACCTCCTAACAACAAACAACCCTAAACCCCTAACAACAAACAACCCTAACCTTCTAACAACAAACAACCCTAACCCCCTAACAAACAACAACACTAACCCCCTAACCACAAACAACACTAACACCCTAACAACAAAAACTACTAAACCCCAACAAGAAACAACCCTAAACCCCTAACAACAAACACTAACCCCCTAACAACAAACAACACTAAACCGCTAACAAGAAACTAACCTAAACCCGTAACAACAAACAACCCTAACCTTCTAACAACAAACAACCTTAAACCCCTAACAACAAACAACCCTAAACCCCTAACAACAAACAACACTAACACCCTAACAACAAAAACCACTAAACCCCAACAAGAAACAACACTAAACCCGTAACAACAAACACTAACCCCCTAACAACAAACAACACTAAACCCCTAACAATAAACTAACCTAACCCTGTAACAACAAACAACCCTAACCTCCTAACAACAAACAACCCTAACCCCCTAACAAACAGCAACACTAAGCCCCTAACCACAAACAACTCTAACACCCTAACAACTAAAACTACTAAACCCCAACAAGAAACAACCCTAAACCCCTAACAACAAACACTAACCCCCTAACAACAAACAACACTAAACCCCTAACAAGAAACTAACCTAACCCCGTAACAACAAACAACCCTAAACTCCTAACAACAACCTTAAACCCCTAACAACAAACAACCCTAAACCCCTAACAACAAACAACACTAACACCCTAACAACAAAAACCATTAAACCCCAACAAGAAACAACACTAAACCCCTAACAACAAACACTAACACCCTAACAACAAACAACACTAAACCCCTAACAAGAAACTAACCTAACCCCGTAACAACAAACAACCCTAACCTCCTAACAACAAACAACCTTAAACCCCTAACAACAAACAACCCTAAACACCTAACAACAAACAACACTAACACCCTAACAACAAAAACCACTAAACTCCAACAGGAAACAACACTGAACCCCTAACAACAAACACTAACCCCCTAACAACAAACAACTCTAAACCCCTAACAAGAAACTAACCTAACCCTGTAACAACAAACAACCCTTACCTCCTAACAACAAACAACCCTAACCCCCTAACAAACAACAACACTAACCCCCTAACCACAAACAACACTAACACCCTAACAACAAAAACTACTAAACCCCAACAAGAAACAACCCTAAACCCCTAACAACAAACACTAACCCCCTAACAACAAACAACACTAAACCCCTAACAAGAAACTAACCTAACCCCGTAACAACAAACAACCCTAACCTCCTAACAACAAACAACCTTAAACCCCTAACAACAAACAAACCTAAACCCCTAACAACAAACAACACTAACACCCTAACAACAAAAACCACTAAACCCCAACAAGAAACAACACTAAACCCCTAACAAAAAACACTAACCCCCTAACAACAAACAACACTAAACCCCTAACAAAAAACTAACGTAACCCTGTAACAACAAACAACCCTAATCTCCTAACAACAAACAACCTTAAACCCCTAACAACAAACAACCCTAAGCCCCTAAGAACAAAGAACACTAACACCCTAACAACAAAAAACATTACCCCCAACAAGAAACAACACTAAACCCCTAACAACAAACACTAAACCCCTAACAACAAACAACCCTAAACCCCTAACAACAAACAATCCTAACCCCCTAACAACCAACAACGCTCACCCCCTAACCACAAACAACACTAACACCCTAACCGCAAACAACACTAACCCCGTAAGAACAAAGAACACTAATCCACCTAACCACAAACAACACTAACACCCTAACAACAAAAACTACTAAACCCAACAAGAAACAACCCTAAACCCCTAACAACAAACACTAACCCCCTAACAACAAACAACACTAAACACCTAACAAGAAACTAACCTAACCCCGTAACAACAAACAACCCTAACCTGCTAACAGCAAACAACCTTAAACCCCTAACAACAAACAACCCTAAACCCTTAACAACAAACAACACTAACCCCCTAACAACCAACAACGCTCACCCCCTAACCACAAACAACACTAACACCCTAACCACAAACAACACTAACCCCGTAAGAACAAACAACACTACCCCCTAACAACAAAAACCACTAAAGCCCAACAAGAAACAACCCTAAACCCCTAAATACAAACAACACTAACCCCCTAACCACAAACAACACTAACACCCTAACAACAAAAACCACTAAACCTCAACAAGAAACAACCCGAAACCCCTGAATTGAAACAACACTAACCACCTAACAACAACCCGAACCCCCTAAAAAGAAACAACCCTAACCCCCAACAGCAAACTACTCTAACCCACTAACAAACAACCCTAAGCCCCTAACAACAAAGAACTCTAACTCTCTAACAAGAAACAACACTAACCCCCCAACAACAAAAAACACTAACACCCTAACAAGAAACACCACTAACCCCCTAACAACAATCTTACGAACCTAACAACAAACAACACTAACCCCCTAAAAATAAACTACTCTAAACCCCTAACAACAAACAACCCTAACCCCCTAACAAACAACAACACTAACCCCCTAACCACAAACAACACTAACACCCTAACAACAAAAACTACTAAATCCCAACAAGAAACAACCCTAAACCCCTAACAACAAACACTAACCCCCTAACAACAAACAACACTAAACCCCTAACAAGAAACTAACCTAACCCCGTAACAACAAACAACCCTAACCTCCTAACAACAAACAACCTTAACCCCCTAACAACAAACAACCCTAAACCCCTAACAACAAACAACACTAACACCCTAACAACAAAAACCACTAAACCCCAACAAGAAACAACACTAAACCCCTAACAACAAACACTAACCCCCTAACAACAAACAACACTAAACCCCTAACAAGAAACTAACCTAACCCTGTAACAACAAACAACCCTAACCTCCTAACAACAAACAACCTTAACCCCCTAACAACAAACAACCCTAAACCCCTAACAACAAACAATCCTAACCCCCTAACAACCAACAACGCTCACCCCCTAACCACAAACAACACTAACACCCTAACCACAAACAACACTAACCCCGTAAGAACAAACAACACTAACCCCCTAACAACAAACAACACTAACACCCTAACAACAAAAACTACTAAACCCCAACAAGAAACAACCCTAATCCCCTAACAACAAACACTAACCCCCTAACAACAAACAACACTAAACCCCTAACAAGAAACTAACCTAACCCCGTAACAACAAACAACCCTAACCTCCTAAGAACAAACAACCTTAAACCCCTAACAACAAACAACCCTAAACCCCTAACAACAAACAACACTAACACCCTAACAACAAAAACCACTAAACCCCAACAAGAAACAACACTAACCCCTAACAACAAACACTAACCCCCTAACAACAAACAACACTAAACCCCTAAGAAGAAACTAACCTAACCCCGTAACAACAAACAACCCTCACCTCCTAACCAAAAACAACCTTAAACCCCTAACAACAAACAACCCTAAACCCCTAACAACAAACACTAACACCCTAACAACAAAAACCACTAAACCCCAACAAGAAACAACACTAACCCCTAACAACAAACACTAACCCCCTAACAACAAACAACACTAAACCCCTAACAACAAACACTAACCCCCAACAACAAACAACACTAAACCCCTAACAAGAAACTAACCTAACTCCGTAATAACAAACAACCCTAACCTCCTAACAACAAACAACCCTAAACCCCTAACAACAAACAACCCTAACCTTCTAACAACAAACAACCCTAACCCCCTAACAAACAACAACACTAACCCCCTAACAACAAACAACACTAAACCGCTAAAAATAAACTAACCTAACCCTGTAACAACAAACAACCCTAACCTCCTAGCAACAAACAACCCTAACCCCCTAACAAACAACACTAAACCCCTAACAACAAACAACACTAACACCCTAACAACAAAAACTACTAAACCCCAACAAGAAACAACCCTAAACCCCTAACAACAAACACTAACCCCCTAACAACAAACAACACTAAACCCCTAACAAGAAACTAACCTAACCCCGTAACAACAAACAACCCTAACCTCATAACAACAAACAACCTTAATCCCCTAACAACAAACAACCCTAAACACCTAACAACAAACAACACTAACACCCTAACAACAAAAACCAGTAAACCCCAACAAGAAATAACACTAAACCCCTAACAACAAACACTAACCCCTAACAACAAACACCACTAAACCCCTAACAAGAAAGTAACCTAACCCTGTAACAACAAACAACCCTAACCTCCTAACAACAAACAACGTTAACCCCCTAACAACAAACAACCCTAAACCCCTAACAACAAACAACCCTAACCCCCTAACAACAAACAACCCTAAACCCCTAACAACAAACAACCCTAAACCCCTAACAACCAACAACGCACACCCCCGTCCACAAACAACACTAACCCCCTAACAACAAACAACACAAACCCCGTAAGAACAAACAACACTAACCCCCTAACAACAAACAACACTAACACCCTAACAACAAAAACTACTAAACCCCAACAAGAAACAACCCTAAACCCCTAACATCAAATACTTACCCCCTAACAACAAACAACACTAAACCCCTAACAAGAAACTAACCTAACTCCGTAACAACAAACAACCCTAACCTCCTAACAACAAACAACCCTAAACCCCTAACAACAAACAACCCTAACCTTCTAACAACAAACAACCCTAACCCACTAACAAACAACAACACTAACCCCCTAACCACAAACAACACTAACACCCTAACAACAAAAACTACTAAACCCCAACAAGAAACAACCCTAAACCCCTAACAACAAACACTAACCCCCTAACAACAAACAACACTAAACCGCTAACAAGAAACTAACCTAAACCCGTAACAACAAACAACCCTAACCTCCTAACAACAAACAACCTTAAACCCCTAACAACAAACAACCCTAAACCCCTAACAACAAACAACACTAACACCCTAACAACAAAAACCACTAAACCCCAACAAGAAACAACACTAAACCCGTAACAACAAACACTAACCCCCTAACAACAAACAACACTAAACCCCTAACAATAAACTAACCTAACCCTGTAACAACAAACAACCCTAACCTCCTAACAACAAACAACCCTAACCCCCTAACAAACAGCAACACTAAGCCCCTAACCACAAACAACTCTAACACCCTAACAACTAAAACTACTAAACCCCAACAAGAAACAACCCTAAACCCCTAACAACAAACACTAACCCCCTAACAACAAACAACACTAAACCCCTAACAAGAAACTAACCTAACCCCGTAACAACAAACAACCCTAAACTCCTAACAACAACCTTAAACCCCTAACAACAAACAACCCTAAACCCCTAACAACAAACAACACTAACACCCTAACAACAAAAACCACTAAACCCCAACAAGAAACAACACTAAACCCCTAACAACAAACACTAACCCCCTAACAACAAACAACACTAAACCCCTAACAAGAAACTAACCTAACCCTGTAACAACAAACAACCCTAACCTCCTAACAACAAACCACCTTAACCCCCTAACAACAAACAACCCTAAACCCCTAACAACAAACCATCCTAACCCCCTAACAACTAACAACGCACACCCCCTAACATCAAACAACACTAACACCCTAACCACAAACAACACTAACCCCGTAACAACAAACAACCCTAACCTCCTAACAACAAACAACCTTAAACCCCTAACAACAAACAACCCTAAACCCCTAACAACAAACAACACTAACACCCTAACAACAAAAACCAATAAACCCCAACAGGAAACAACACTAAACCCCTAACAACAAACACTAACCCCCGAACCACAAACAACACTAAACCCCTAACAAGAAACTAACCTAACCCCGTAACAACAAAAAACCCTAACCTCCTAACAACAAACAAACCTAACCCCCTAACAAACAACAACACTAACCCCCTAACCACAAACAACACTAACACCCTAACCACAAACAACACTAACCCCGTAACAACAAACAACACTAACCCCCTAACCACAAACAACACTAACACCCTAACAACAAAAACTACTAAAGCCCAACAAGAAACAACCCTAAACCCCTAACAACAAACACTTACCCCCTAACAACAAACAACACTAAACCCCTAACAAGAAACTAACCTAAACCCGTAAGAACAAACAACCCTAACCTCCTAACAACAAACAACCTTAACCCCCTAACAACAAACAATCCTAACCCCCTAACAACCAACAACGCACACCCCCTATCCACAAACAACACTAACACCCTAACCACAAACAACACAAACCCCGTAAGAACAAACAACACTAACCCCCTAACAACAAACAACACTAACACCCTAACAACAAAAACTACTAAACCCCAAAAAGAAACAACCCAAAACCCCTAACAACAAACACTAACCCCCTAACAACAAACAACACTAAACCCCTAACAAGAAACTAACCTAACCCTGTAACAACAAACAACCCTAACCTCCTAACAACAAACAACCTTAACCCCCTAACAACAAACAACCCTAAACCCCTAACAACAAACAATCCTAACCCCCTAACAACCAACAACGCTCACCCCCTAACCACAAACAACACTAACACCCTAACCACAAACAACACTAACCCCGTAAGAACAAACAACACTAACCCCCTAACAACAAACAACACTAACACCCTAACAACAAAAACTACTAAACCCCAACAAGAAACAACCCTAATCCCCTAACAACAAACACTAACCCCCTAACAACAAACAACACTAAACCCCTAACAAGAAACTAACCTAACCCCGTAACAACAAACAACCCTAACCTCCTAACAACAAACTACCTTAAACCCCTAACAACAAACAACCCTAAACCCCTAACAACAAACAACACTAACACCCTAACAACAAAAACCACTAAACCCCAACAAGAAACAACACTCACCCCTAACAACAAACACTAACCCCCTAACAACAAACAACACTAAACCCCTAAGAAGAAACTAACCTAACCCCGTAACAACAAACAACCCTCACCTCCTAACAACAAACAACCTTAAACCCCTAACAACAAACAACCCTAAACCCCTAACAACAAACACTAACACCCTAACAACAAAAACCACTAAACCCCAACAAGAAACAACACTAACCCCTAACAACAAACACTAACCCCCTAACAACAAACAACACTAAACCCCTAACAACAAACACTAACCCCCAACAACAAACAACACTAAACCCCTAACAAGAAACTAACCTAACCCTGTAACAACAAACAACCCTAACCTCCTAACAACAAACAACCCTAACCCCCTAACAAACAACAACACTAACCCCCTAACAACAAACAACACTAACACCCTGACAACAAAATCTACTAAACCCCAACAAGAAACAACCCTAAACCCCTAACAACAAACACTAACCCCCTAACAACAAACAACACTAAACCCCTAAGAAGAAACTAACCTAACCCCGTAACAACAAACAACCCTCACCTCCTAACAACAAACAACCTTAAACCCCTAACAACAAACAACCCTAAACCCCTAACAACAAACAATCCGAACCCCCTAACAACCAGCAACGCTCATCCTCAAAACACAAACAACACTAACACCCTAACCACAAACAACACAAACCCCGTAAGAACAAACAACACTAACCCCCTAACAACAAACAACACTAACACCCTAACAACAAAAACTACTAAACCCCAACAAGAAACAACCCTAAACCCCTAACAACAAACACTAACCCCCTAACAACAAACAACACTAAACCCCTAACAAGAAACTAACCTAACCCCGTAACAACAAACAACCCTAACCTCATAACAACAAACAACCTTAATCCCCTAACAACAAACAACCCTAAACCCCTAACAACAAACAACACTAACACCCTAACAACAAAAACCAGTAAACCCCAACAAGAAATAACACTAAACCCCTAACAACAAACACTAACCCCTAACAACAAACACCACTAAACCCCTAACAAGAAAGTAACCTAACCCTGTAACAACAAACAACCCTAACCTCCTAACAACAAACAACGTTAACCCGCTAACAACAAACAACCCTAAACCCCTAACAACAAACAACCCTAACCCCCTAACAACAAACAACCCTAAACCCCTAACAACAAACAACCCTAAACCCCTAACAACCAACAACGCACACCCCCGTCCACAAACAACACTAACCAACTAACAACAAACAACACAAACCCCGTAAGAACAAGCAACACTAACCCCCTAACAACAAACAACACTAACACCCTAACAACAAAAACTACTAAACCCCAACAAGAAACAATCCTAAACCCCTAACATCAAACACTTACCCCCTAACAACAAACAACACTAAACCCCTAACAAGAAACTAACCTAACTCCGTAACAACAAACAACCCTAACCTCCTAACAACAAACAACCCTAAACCCCTAACAACAAACAACCCTAACCTTCTAACAACAAACAACCCTAACCCCCTAACAAACAACAACACTAACCCCCTAACCACAAACAACACTAACACCCTAACAACAAAAACTACTAAACCCCAACAAGAAACAACCCTAAACCCCTAACAACAAACACTAACCCCCTAACAACAAACAACACTAAACCCCTAACAAGAAACTAACCTAACCCCGTAACAACAAACAACCCTAAACTCCTAACAACAACCTTAAACCCCTAACAACAAACAACCCTAAACCCCTAACAACAAACAACACTAACACCCTAACAACAAAAACCACTAAACCCCAACAAGAAACAACACTAAACCCCTAACAACAAACACTAACCCCCTAACAACAAACAACACTAAACCCCTAACAAGAAACTAACCTAACCCTGTAACAACAAACAACCCTAACCTCCTAACAACAAACCACCTTAACCCCCTAACAACAAACAACCCTAAACCCCTAACAACAAACCATCCTAACCCCCTAACAACTAACAACGCACACCCCCTAACATCAAACAACACTAACACCCTAACCACAAACAACACTAACCCCGTAACAACAAACAACCCTAACCTCCTAACAACAAACAACCTTAAACCCCTAACAACAAACAACCCTAAACCCCTAACAACAAACAACACTAACACCCTAACAACAAAAACCAATAAACCCCAACAGGAAACAACACTAAACCCCTAACAACAAACACTAACCCCCGAACCACAAACAACACTAAACCCCTAACAAGAAACTAACCTAACCCCGTGACAACAAAAAACCCTAACCTCCTAACAACAAACAAACCTAACCCCCTAACAAACAACAACACTAACCCCCTAACCACAAACAACACTAACACCCTAACCACAAACAACACTAACCCCGTAACAACAAACAACACTAACCCCCTAACCACAAACAACACTAACACCCTAACAACAAAAACTACTAAAGCCCAACAAGAAACAACCCTAAACCCCTAACAACAAACACTTAAACCCTAACAACAAACAACACTAAACCCCTAACAAGAAACTAACCTAAACCCGTAACAACAAACAACCCTAACCTCCTAACAACGAACAACCTTAACCCCCTAACAACAAACAATCCTAACCCCCTAACAACCAACAACGCACACCCCCTATCCACAAACAACACTAACACCCTAACAACAAACAACACAAACCCCGTAAGAACAAGCAACACAAACCCCCTAACAACAAACAACACTAACACCCTAACAACAAAAACTACTAAACCCCAAAAAGAAACAACCCTAAACCCCTAACAACAAACACTAACCCCCTAACAACAAACAACACTAAACCCCTAAAAAGAAACTAACCTAACTCCGTAACAACAAACAACCCTAACCTCCTAACAACAAACAACCCTAAACCCCTAACAACAAACAATCCTAACCTCCTAACAACAAACAACCTTAAACCCCTAACAACAAACAACCCTAAACCCCTAACAACAAACAACACTAACACCCTAACAACAAAAACCACTAAACCCCAACAAGAAACAACACTAAACCCCTAACAACAAACACTAACCCCCTAACAGCAAACAACACTAAACCCCTAACAAGAAACTAACCTAACCCTGTAAAAACAAACAACCCTAACCTCCTAACAACAAACAACCCTAACCCCCTAACAAACAACAACACTAACCCCCTAACCACAAACAACACTAACACCCTAACAACAAAAACTACTAAACCCCAACAAGAAACAACCCTAAACCCCTAACAACAAACACTAACCCCCTAACAACAAACAACACTAAACCCCTAACAAGAAACTAACCTAACCCCGTAACAACAAACAACCCTAACCTCCTAACAGCAAACAACCTTAAACCCCTAACAACAGACAACCCTAAACCCCTAACCACAAACAACACTAACACCCTATCAACAAAAACTACTAAAGCCCAACAAGAAACAACCCTAAACCCCTAACAACAAACACTTACCCCCTAACAACAAACAACACTAAACCCCTAACAAGAAACTAACCTAACCCTGTAACAACAAACAGCCCTAAATTCCTAACAACAATCCACCTTAACCCCCTAACAACAAACAACCCTAAACCCCTAACAACAAACAATCCTAACCCCCTAACAACCAACAACTCTCACCCCCTAACCACAAACAACACTAACACCCTAACCACAAACAACACTAACCCCGTAAGAACAAACAACACTAACCCCCTAACCACAAACAACACTAACACCCTAACAACAAAAACTATTAAACCCCAACAAGAAACAACCCTAAACCCCTAACAACAAACACTAACCCCCTAACAGCAAACAACACTAAACCCCTAACAAGAAACTAACCTAACCCCGTAACAACAAACAACCCTAACCTCCTAACAACAAACAACCTTAAACCCCTAACAACAAACAACCCTAATCCCCTAACAACAAACAACACTAACACACTAACAACAAAAAACACTAAACGCCAAGAAGAAACAACACTAAACCCCTAACAACAAACACTAACCCCCTAACAACAAACAACACTAAACCCCTAACAAGAAACTAACCTAACCCTGTAACAACAAACAACCCTAACCTCCTAACAACAAATAACCCTAACCCCCTAACAAACAACAACACTAACCCCTAACCACAAACAACACTAACACCCTAACAACAAAAACTACTAAACCCCTACAAGAAACAACCCTAAACCCCTAACAACAAACACTAACCCCTAACAGCAAACAACACTATACCCCTAGCAAGAAACTAACCTAACCCCCTAACAACCAACAACGCACACTCCCTAACCACAAACAACACTAACACCCTAACCACAAACAACACTAACCCCGTAAGAACAAACTACACTAACCCCCTAACTACAAACAACACTAACACCCTAACAACAAAAACTACTAAACCCAACAAGAAACAACCCTAAACCCCTAACAACAAACACTAACCCCCTAACAACAAACAACACTAAACCTCTAAAAAGAAACTTACCTAACCACGTAACAACAAACAACCCTAACCTCCTAACAACAAACAACCTTAAACCCCTAACAACAAACAACCCTAAACCCCTAACAACAAACAACACTAACACCCTAACAACAAAAACCACTAAACCCGAACAAGAAACAACACTAAACCCCTAACAACAAACACTAACCCCCTAACAACAAACAACACTAAACCCCTAACAAGAAACTAACCTAACCCTGTAACAACAAACAAACATAAATTCCTAACAACAAACAACACTAACCCCCTAACAAACAACAACACTAACCCCCTAACCACAAACAACACTAACACCCTAACAACAAAAACTACTAAACCCCAACAAGAAACAACCCTAAACCCCTAACAACAAACACTAACCCCCTAGCAACAAACAACCCTAAACCCCTATCAACAAACAACACTAACACCCTAACAACAAAAACCACTAAACCCCGACAAGAAACAACACTAAACCCCTAACAACAAACACTAACCCCCTAACAACAAACAACACTAAACCCATAACAAGAAACTAACCTAACCGTGTAACAACAAACAACCCTAACCTCCTAAAAACAAACAACCTTAACCCCCTAACAACAAACTACCCTAAACCCCTAACAAGAAACAATCCTAACCCCCTAACAACCAACAACGCTCATCCTCTAGCCACAAACAACACTAACACCCTAACCACAAACAACACAAACCCCGTAAGAACAAACAACACTAACCCCCTAACAACAAACAACACTAACACCCTAACAACAAAAACTACTAAACCCCAAAAAGAAACAACCCTAAGCCCCTAACAACAAACACTAACCCCCTAACAACAAACAACACTAAAACCCTAACAAGAAACTAACCTAACTCCGTAACAACAAACAACCCTAAGCTCCTAACAACAAACAACCCTAAAACCCTAACAACAAACAACCCTAACCTTCTAACAACAAACAAATCTAACCCCCTAACAAACAACAACACTAACCCCCTAACCACAAACAACACTAACACCCTAACAACAAAAACTACTAAACCCCAACAAGAAACAACCCTAAACCCCTAACAACAAACACTAACCCCCTAACTACAAACAACACTAAACCCCTAACAAGAAACTAACCTAAACTCGTAACAACAAACAACCCTAACCTCCTAACAACAAACAACCTTAAACCCCTAACAGCAAACAACCCTAAACCCCTAACAACAAACAACACTAACACCCTAACAACAAAAACCACTAAACCCCAACAAGAAACAACACTAAACCCGTAACAACAAACACTAACCTCCTAACAACAAACAACACTAAACCCCTAACAAGAAACTAACCTAACCCTGTAACAACAAACAACCCTAACCTCCTAACAACAAACAACCCTAACCCCCTAACAAACAACAACACTAAGCCCCTAACCACAAACAACACTAACACCCTAACCCAAAAAACCACTAAACCCCAACAAGAAACAACACTAAACCCCTAACAACAAACACTAACCCCCTAACAACAAACAACACTAAACCCCTAACAAGAAACTAACCTAACCCTGCAAAAACAAACAACCCTAACCTCCTAACAACAAACAACCCTAACCCCCTAACAAACAACAGCACTAACCCCCTAACCACAAACAACACTAACAGCCTAACAACAAATACTACTAAACCCCAACAAGAAACAACCCTAAACCCCTAACAACAAACACTAATCCCCTAACAACAAACAACACTAAACCCCTAACAAGAAACTAACCTAACCCCGTAACAACAAACAACCCTAACCTCCTAACAGCAAACAACCCTAAACCCCTAACAACAAACAATCCTAACCTCCTAACAACAAACAACCTTAAACCCCTAACAACAAACAACCCTAAACCCCTAACAACAAACAACACTAACACCCTAACAACAAAAACCACTAAACCCCAACAAGAAACAACACTAAACCCCTAACAACAAACACTAACCCCCTAACAGCAAACAACACTAAACCCCTAACAAGAAACTAACCTAACCCTGTAAAAACAAACAACCCTAACCTCCTAACAACAAACAACCCTAACCCCCTAACAAACAACAACACTAACCCCCTAACCACAAACAACACTAACACCCTAACAACAAAAACTACTAAACCCCAACAAGAAACAACCCTAAACCCCTAACAACAAACACTAACCCCCTAACAACAAACAACACTAAACCCCTAACAAGAAACTAACCTAACCCCGTAACAACAAACAACCCTAACCTCCTAACAGCAAACAACCTTAAACCCCTAACAACAGACAACCCTAAACCCCTAACCACAAACAACACTAACACCCTAACAACAAAAACTACTAAAGCCCAACAAGAAACAACCCTAAACCCCTAACAACAAACACTTACCCCCTAACAACAAACAACACTAAACCCCTAACAAGAAACTAACCTAACCCTGTAACAACAAACAGCCCTAAATTCCTAACAACAATCCACCTTAACCCCCTAACAACAAACAACCCTAAACCCCTAACAACAAACAATCCTAACCCCCTAACAACCAACAACTCTCACCCCCTAACCACAAACAACACTAACACCCTAACCACAAACAACACTAACCCCGTAAGAACAAACAACACTAACCCCCTAACCACAAACAACACTAACACCCTAACAACAAAAACTATTAAACCCCAACAAGAAACAACCCTAAACCCCTAACAACAAACACTAACCCCCTAACAGCAAACAACACTAAACCCCTAACAAGAAACTAACCTAACCCCGTAACAACAAACAACCCTAACCTCCTAACAACAAACAACCTTAAACCCCTAACAACAAACAACCCTAATCCCCTAACAACAAACAACACTAACACACTAACAACAAAAAACACTAAACGCCAAGAAGAAACAACACTAAACCCCTAACAACAAACACTAACCCCCTAACAACAAACAACACTAAACCCCTAACAAGAAACTAACCTAACCCTGTAACAACAAACAACCCTAACCTCCTAACAACAAATAACCCTAACCCCCTAACAAACAACAACACTAACCCCTAACCACAAACAACACTAACACCCTAACAACAAAAACTACTAAACCCCTACAAGAAACAACCCTAAACCCCTAACAACAAACACTAACCCCTAACAGCAAACAACACTATACCCCTAGCAAGAAACTAACCTAACCCCCTAACAACCAACAACGCACACTCCCTAACCACAAACAACACTAACACCCTAACCACAAACAACACTAACCCCGTAAGAACAAACTACACTAACCCCCTAACTACAAACAACACTAACACCCTAACAACAAAAACTACTAAACCCAACAAGAAACAACCCTAAACCCCTAACAACAAACACTAACCCCCTAACAACAAACAACACTAAACCTCTAAAAAGAAACTTACCTAACCACGTAACAACAAACAACCCTAACCTCCTAACAACAAACAACCTTAAACCCCTAACAACAAACAACCCTAAACCCCTAACAACAAACAACACTAACACCCTAACAACAAAAACCACTAAACCCGAACAAGAAACAACACTAAACCCCTAACAACAAACACTAACCCCCTAACAACAAACAACACTAAACCCCTAACAAGAAACTAACCTAACCCTGTAACAACAAACAAACATAAATTCCTAACAACAAACAACACTAACCCCCTAACAAACAACAACACTAACCCCCTAACCACAAACAACACTAACACCCTAACAACAAAAACTACTAAACCCCAACAAGAAACAACCCTAAACCCCTAACAACAAACACTAACCCCCTAACAACAAACAACCCTAAACCCCTATCAACAAACAACACTAACACCCTAACAACAAAAACCACTAAACCCCGACAAGAAACAACACTAAACCCCTAACAACAAACACTAACCCCCTAACAACAAACAACACTAAACCCATAACAAGAAACTAACCTAACCGTGTAACAACAAACAACCCTAACCTCCTAAAAACAAACAACCTTAACCCCCTAACAACAAACTACCCTAAACCCCTAACAAGAAACAATCCTAACCCCCTAACAACCAACAACGCTCATCCTCTAGCCACAAACAACACTAACACCCTAACCACAAACAACACAAACCCCGTAAGAACAAACAACACTAACCCCCTAACAACAAACAACACTAACACCCTAACAACAAAAACTACTAAACCCCAAAAAGAAACAACCCTAAGCCCCTAACAACAAACACTAACCCCCTAACAACAAACAACACTAAAACCCTAACAAGAAACTAACCTAACTCCGTAACAACAAACAACCCTAAGCTCCTAACAACAAACAACCCTAAAACCCTAACAACAAACAACCCTAACCTTCTAACAACAAACAAATCTAACCCCCTAACAAACAACAACACTAACCCCCTAACCACAAACAACACTAACACCCTAACAACAAAAACTACTAAACCCCAACAAGAAACAACCCTAAACCCCTAACAACAAACACTAACCCCCTAACTACAAACAACACTAAACCCCTAACAAGAAACTAACCTAAACTCGTAACAACAAACAACCCTAACCTCCTAACAACAAACAACCTTAAACCCCTAACAGCAAACAACCCTAAACCCCTAACAACAAACAACACTAACACCCTAACAACAAAAACCACTAAACCCCAACAAGAAACAACACTAAACCCCTAACAACAAACACTAACCTCCTAACAACAAACAACACTAAACCCCTAACAAGAAACTAACCTAACCCTGTAACAACAAACAACCCTAACCTCCTAACAACAAACAACCCTAACCCCCTAACAAACAACAACACTAAGCCCCTAACCACAAACAACACTAACACCCTAACCACAAAAACCACTAAACCCCAACAAGAAACAACACTAAACCCCTAACAACAAACACTAACCCCCTAACAACAAACAACACTAAACCCCTAACAAGAAACTAACCTAACCCTGCAAAAACAAACAACCCTAACCTCCTAACAACAAACAACCCTAACCCCCTAACAAACAACAGCACTAACCCCCTAACCACAAACAACACTAACAGCCTAACAACAAATACTACTAAACCCCAACAAGAAACAACCCTAAACCCCTAACAACAAACACTAATCCCCTAACAACAAACAACACTAAACCCCTAACAAGAAACTAACCTAACCCCGTAACAACAAACAACCCTAACCTCCTAACAGCAAACAACCTTAAACCCCTAACAACAAACAACCCTAAACCCTATCAACAAACAACACTAACACCCTAACAACAAAAACCACTAAACCCCAACAAGAAACAACCCTAAACCCCTAACAACAAACACTAACCCCCTAACAACAAACAACACTAAACCCCTAACAAGAAACTAACCTAACCCTGTAACAACAAATAGCCCTAACCTCCTAACAACAAACCACCTTAACCCCCTAACAACAAACAACCCTAAACCCCTAACAACAAACAATCCTAACCCCCTAACAACCAACAACGCACACCCCCTATCCACAAACAACACTAACACCCTAACCACAAACAACACTAACCCCGTAAGAACAAACAACACTAACCCCCTAACCACAAACAACACTAACACCCTAACAAGAAAAACTACTAAACCCCAACAAGAAACAACTCTAAACCCCTAACAACAAACACTAACCCCCTAACAACAAACAACACTAAACCCCTAACAAGAAACTAACCTAACCCCGTAACAACAAACAACCCTAACCTCCTAACAGCAAACAACCTTAAACCCCTAACAACAAACAACCCTAAACCCCTAACAACAAACAACACTAACACCCTAACAACAAAAACCACTAAACCCCAACAAGAAACAACACTAAACCCCTAACAACAAACACTAACCCCCTAACAACAAACAACACTAAACCCCTAACAAGAAACTAACCTAACCCTGTAACAACAAACAGCCCTAACCTCCTAACAACAAACCACCTTAACCCCCTAACAACAAACAACCCTAAACCCCTAACAACAAACAATCCTAACCCCCTAACAACCAACAACTCTCACCCCCTAACCACAAACAACACTAACACCCTAACCACAAACAACACTAACCCCGTAAGAACAAACAACACTAACCCCCTAACCACAAACAACACTAACACCCTAACAACAAAAACTACTAAACCCCAAAAAGAAACAACCCTAAACCCCTAACAACAAACACTAACCCCCTAACAACAAACAACACTAAACCCCTAACAAGAAACTAACCTAACCCTGTAACAACAAACAACCCTAACCTCCTAACAACAAACAACCTTAAACCCCTAACAACAAACAACCCTAAACCCCTAACAACAAAAAACACTAACACCCTAACAACAAAAAACACTAAACCCCAACAAGAAACAACACTAAACCCCTAACAACAAACACTAACCCCCTAACAACAAACAACACTAAACCCCTAACAAGAAACTAACCTAACCCTGTAACAACAAACAACCCTAACCTCCTAACAACAAACAACCTTAACCCCCTAACAACAAACAACCCTAAACCCCTAACAACAAACAATCCTAACCCCCTAACAACCAACAACGCACACCCCCATCCACAAACAACACTAACACCCTAACCACAAACAACACTAACCCCGTAAGAACAAACAACACTGACCCCCTAACAACAAACAACACTAACACCCTAACAACAAAAACTACTAAACCCCAACAAGAAACAACCCTAAACCCCTAACAACAAACACTAACCCCCTAACAACAAACAACACTAAACCCCTAACAAGAAACTAACCTAAACCCGTAACAACAAACAACCCTAACCTCCTAAAAACAAACAACCTTAAACCCCTAACAACAAACAACGCTAAACCCCTAACAACAAACAACACTAACACCCTAACAACAAAAACCACTAAACCCCAACAAGAAACAACACTAAACCCCTAACAACAAACACTAACCCCCTAACAACAAACAACACTAACCCCCTAACAAGAAACTAACCTAACCCTGTAACAACAAACAACCCTAACCTCCTAACAACAAACAACCTTAAACCCCTAACAACAAACAACCCTAAACCCCTAACAACAAACAACACTAACACCCTAACCACAAAAAACACTAAACCCCAACAAGAAACAACACTAAACCCCTAACAACAAACACTAACCCCCTAACAACAAACAACACTAAACCCCTAACAAGAAACTAACCTAACCCTGTAACAACAAACAACCCTAACCTCCTAACAACAAACAACCTTAACCCCCTAACAACAAACAACCCTAAACCCCTAACAACAAACAATCCTATCCCCCTAACAACCAACAACACTCACCCCCTAACCACAAAGAACACTAACACCCTAACCACAAACAACACTAACCCCGTAAGAAGAAACAACACTAACCCCCGAACCACAAACAACACTAACACCCTAACAACAAAAACCACTAAAGCCCAGCAAGAAACAACCCTAAACCCCTAAATACAAACAACACTAACCCCTAACCACAAACAACACTAACACCCTAACAACAAAAACCACTAAACCTCAACAAGAAACAACCCGAAACCCCTAAATAGAAACAACACTAACCACCTAACAACAACCCTAACCCCCTAACAACAAACAACCCTAACCCTCAACAACAAACTACTCTAACCCACTAACAACAAACAACCCTAAGCCCCTAACAACAAAGAACCCTAACTCTCTAACAAGAAAGAACACTAACCGCCTAACAACAAAAAACACTAACCCCCTAACAACAAACACCACTAACCCCCTAACAACAATCCTAAAAACCTAACAGCAAACAACACTAACACCCTAACAAGAAAGAACCCAAATCCTCTAACAACAAACAACTCTAACCCCCTAAGAACAAACAACTCTGAACCCCTGACAACAAACACCACTAAACCACTAACAACAAACAACTCTAACCCCTAAAAACCAAAAACACTAACCCACTAACAACAAACAACACTAACCCACTAACAACAAACAACCCTAACACCCTAACAACAAACAACACTAAACCCCTAACATCAAACAACACTAACCCCCTAACCACAGACAACACTAACAGCCTAACAACATAAACCACTAAACCTCAACAAGAAACAACCCCAAACCCCTAAATAGAAACAACACTAACCACCTAACAACAACTCTAACCCGCTAACAACAAACAACCCTAACCTCCAACAACAAACTACTCTAATCCCCTAACAATAAAAAACCCTAACCCCTAACATCAAACAACACTAACCCCTTAACAACAAACAACCCTAACCCCCAAACAACAAACAACCCTAACCCCCTAACAACAAACAATCCTATCCCCCTAACAACCAACAACACTAACCCCCTAACCACAAAAAACACTAACACCCTAAAAACAAATATCACTAAACCCCAACAAGAAATAACCCTAAAACCGTAACAACAAACAACACTAACACCCTAACAACACACAACCCTAACCAAACAACAAACAACCCTAACCCACTAACAACAAACAACCCTAACCCCCTAACAACAAACATTCCTATCCCTCTAACAACCAACAACACTAACCCCCTAACCACAAACAACACTAACACCCTAACAACAAAAACCACTCAACCCCAACAAGAAACAACCCTAAACCCCTAACAACAAACCACACTAACCCCCTAACATCACACAACCCTAACCAAACAACAAACTACCCTAACCCACCAACAACAAACAACACTAACCCCCTAACAAGGACCTACCCTAACCCCGTAACAACAAACAAACCTAACCCCTAAAAAGAAACAACACTAACCCCCTAAAAACAAACAACCCTAAACCCCTAACAACAAACAACACTAACCTTCTAACACCAAACAACCCTAACCCCCTAACAACCAACAACACTAACCCCCTAACCACAAACAACACTAACACCCTAACAACAAAAACATCTAAACCCCGACAAGAAACAACACTAAACCCCTAACAACAAACACTAACCCCCTAACAACAAACAACACTAAACCCCTAACAGGAAACTAACCTAAACCCGTAACAACAAACAACCCTAACCTCCTAAAAACAAACAACCTTAAACCCCTAACAACAAACAACCCTAAACCCCTAACAACAAACAACACTAACACCCTAACAACAAAAACCACTAAACCCCAACAAGAAACAACACTAAACCCCTAACAACAAACACTAACCCCCTAACAACAAACAACACTAACCCCCTAACAAGAAACTAACCTAACCCTGTAACAACAAACAACCCTAACCTCCTAACAACAAACAACCTTAAACCCCTAACAACAAACAACCCTAAACCCCTAACAACAAACAACACTAACACCCTAACCACAAAAAACACTAAACCCCAACAAGAAACAACACTAAACCGCTAACAACAAACACTAACCCCCTAACAACAAACAACACTAAATCCCTAACATGAAACAACACTAACCCCCTAACAACAAACAACACTAACACCCTAACAACAAACAACACTAACAGCCTAACAACAAAAACCACTAAACCTCAACAAGAAACAACCCCAAACTCCTAAATAGAAACAACACTAACCACCTACCAACAACCTAACCCGCTAACAACAAACTACCCTAACCGCCAACAACAAACTACTCTAACCCACTAACAATAAACAACCCTAAGCCCCTAACAACAAAGAACCCTAACTCTCTAACGAGAAATAACACTAACCCCCTAACAACAAAAAACACTAACCCCCTAACAACAAACACCACTAACCCCCTAACAACAATCCTAACAACCTAACAACAAACAACACTAACCCCCTGAAAATAAACTACTCTAAACCCCTAACGACAAACAACCCTAACCCCCTAACAACAAACAACCCTAAACCCCTAACAACAAACAACCCTAACCTCCTAACAACAAACAACCTTAACCACCTAACAACAAACAACCCTAAACCACTAACAACAAACAATCCTAACCCCCTAACAACCAACAACGCTCACCCCCTAACCACAAACAACACTAACACCCTAACCACAAACAACACTAACCCCGTAAGAACAAACAACACTAACCCCCTAACAACAAACAACACTAACACCCTAACAACAAAAACTACTAAACCCCAACAAGAAACAACCCTAAACCCCTAACAACAAACACTAACCCCCTAACAACAAACAACACTAAACCCCTAACAAAAAACTAACCTAACCCCGTAACAACAAACAACCCTAACCTCCTAACAACAACCTTAAACCCCTAACAACAAACAACCCTAAACCCCTAACAACAAACAACACTATCACCCTAACAACAAAAACCACTAAACCCCAAGAAGAAACAACACTAAACCCCTAACAACAAACACTAACCCCCTAACAACAAACAACACTAAACCCCTAACAAGAAACTAACCTAACCCTGTAACAACAAACAACCCTAACCTCCTAACAACAAACAACCTTAACCCCCTAACAACAAACAACCCTAAACCCCTAACAACAAACAATCCTAACTCCCTAACAACCAACAACTCTCACCCCCTAACCACAAACAACACTAACACCCTACCACAAACAACACTAACCCCGTAAGAACAAACAACACTAACCCCCTAACCACAAACAACACTAACACCCTAACAACAAAAACTACTAAACCCCAACAAGAAACAACCCTAAACCCCTAACAACAAACACTAACCCCCTAACAGCAAACAACACTAAACCCCTAACAAGAGACTAACCTAACCCCGTAACAACAAACAACCCTAACCTCCTAACAACAAACAACCTTAAACCCCTAACAACAAACAACACTAAACCCCTAACAACAAACAACACTAACACCCTAACAACAAAAACCACTAAACCCCAACAAGAAACAACCCTAAACTGCTAACAACAAACAACACTAACCCCCTAACAACACACAACTCTAACCAAACAGCAAACAACCCTAACCCACCAGCAACAAACAACACAAACCCCCTAACAGGAACCTACCCTAACCCCGTAACAACAAACAACCCTAACCCCTAACAACAAACAACCCTAACCCCCTAACAACAAACAAACCTAAACCCCTAACATCAAAGAACACTAACACCCTAACAACAAACAACCCTAACACCCTAACAACAAACAACACTAGCCCCCAAACAACAAACAACCCTAACCCCTAAAAACCAAAAACACTAACCCACTAACAGCAAACTAAACTAACCAACTAACAACAAACAACCCTCACACCCTAACAACAAACAACACTAACCCCCTAACAACAAACAACCCTAAGCCCTAACATCAAACAACACTAACCCAGTAACAACAAACAACCCTAACCCCCTAACAACAAACATTCCTATCCCCTAACAACCAACAACACTAACCCCCTAACCACAAACAACACTAACACCCTAACAACAAAAACCACTAAAGCCCAACAAGAAACAACCCTAAACCCCTAACAACAAACAACACTAACCCCCTAACAACACACAACCCTAACCAAACAACAAACAACCCTAACCCACCAACAACAAACAACACTAACCCCCTAACAAGAACCAACCCTAACCCCGTAACAACAAAAAACCCTAACCCCTAACAACAAACAACCCTAACCCCCAACAACAAACAACCCTAAACCCCTAACAACAAACACTAACCCCCTAACAACAAACAACACTAAACCCCTAACAAGAAACTAACCTAACCCCGTAACAACAAACAACCCTGACCTCCTAACAACAAACCTTAACCCCCTAACAACAAACACCCGTAAACGCCTAACAACAAACAATCCTAACCCCCTGACAACCAACAACACTAACCCCCTAACCACAAACAACACTAACACCCTAACCACAAACAACACTAACCCCGTAAGAACAAACAACACTTACCCCCTAACAACAAACAACACTAACACCCTAACAACAAAAACCACTAAACCCCAACAAGTAACAACCCGAAACCCCTAAATACAAAAAGCACTAACCCCCTAACAACAAACCTAACCCCCTAACAACAAACAACCCTAACCCCCAACAACAAACAACTCTAACCCACTAACTACATACAACCCTAATCCCCTAACAACAAAGAAAACTAACTCTCTAACAAGAAACAACACTAACCCCCTAACAACAAAAAACACTAACCCCCTCACAACAAACACCACTAACACCCTAACAACAATCCTAACAACCTAACAACAAACAACACTAACCCCTTAAAACAAACTACCCTAAACCCCTAACAACAAACAACCCTAACCCCCTAACAACCAACAACAGTAAACCCCTAACCACAAACAACACTAACATCCTAACAACAAAAACCACTAAAGTACAACAAGAAACAACCCTAACCCCCTAACAACAAACAACCCTAACCCCCTATACAACCAACAACACTAACCCCGTAACCACCAACAGCACTAACCCAGTAAAAATAAAAAAATATACTAACCCCCTAACAACAACCAACACTTATCCCCTAAAAACAAACAACACTAACCCCCAACAAGAAAGAACCCAAATCCTCTAACAACAAACAACTCTAACCCCCTAACAACAAAAAACTCTGAACCCCTAACAACAAACAACACTAACCCACTAACAACAAACAACACTAACCCCCTAACAACAAACAACCCTAAGTCTCTAACAACAAACAACCTTCAACCCCTAAAATCCAACAACCCAAAACCCCTAACAACAAAAGTAACCACCTATCAACAAACAACCCTAACCCCATAACAACCAACAACACTAACCCCCATCCACAAACAACACTAACCCCCTAACAACACACAACACTAACCCTCTTACAAAAAAAAATCCTAACCCCCTAACAACAAACAACACTAACCCCTTAACAACAAACATCCCTAACCCACTAACAACAAACAAAACTAACGCCCTAACAAACATTAACCCCCGACCAGAAACAACACTAACCCCCTAACAAAAATCAACCCTAACTCCCTAACAACAAACAACCCTAACCCACTAACAACAAACAACCCTAACACCCTAACAACAAACAACACTAACCCCCTAACAACAAACAACCCTGAACCCCTAACAACAAACAACACTATACCCCTAACAACAAACAACCTTAACCCCCTAACAACAATCAAACCTAACCCCCAAACAACAAACAACCCTAACCCCCAAACAACGAACAACCCTAACCCCCTCACGAAAACAACCCTAAGCCCCTAACAAGCACAACTCTAAACCCCGAAAATGCAATCGTAACCCCGTAACAAACACAACCCTAACCCCCTAACAAAGCCTAACAATAACTTTAAACCTGACCATAAGCATAACCCCAAACCCTAGCACTAACTCTAACTCTAAACCTAACACTAACTTAGCCCTGCCCTTTATCGTAAACCTAGCCTTAACCCTAACCTTACCCCTACCCGAACCCTAACTCCATACCTAACCCGAACACTAAACTTGACCCTACTCTAACTTTAACTCTAACGTGACTATTAACTGAAACATCACCCTAACCCTACGCCTAAATCTAACTCGAGCCCTAACCATAACAATTACCCTAAACCCTCGCCTTAACTGTAAACCTAACCCTAACCCTCACCCTAATCCTTAACCGTATCCCCAACCCTAAACCTGACGCTATCCCCAAACTTATCCCTAACCCTAACCCTAATACGAACAGTAACCCAAATCTAACCCTAACCCTAATATTAAACCTAAACTTAAATCTACCCTAACCATAAACCTAACCCTAACACCCTAAACCTAACGTCTAACACCGTCTATAATCCTAACCCTTATCATAACCCTCACCCTTAACCTAAACTTCACACTAACCCTAAACCTAACCTAACGCTGACCCTAGACATAACGCCTAACCCTAACCGAACCCTAAACCTATCCTTAACACTAACCTGAACACAAACCCAAACCCTAGCCCTCACCAGAAAAATAACCCTCACCCTATCCTGAACTTCATCCAAACACTAACCATAACCTTAACCCTAAACCTAGACCTAACCCAAACCCTAACCTCAAACCTAACTCTAAGAATAACGCTAGTCCATCTGTAACCCTAAACTGAACACTTACAATAGCCCTGAACCTAACCCTAAACTTAATCCTAATCCTAAACCTAGACCTAATCCTAACCCTAACCCTAACTCTAACCTTGACCCTAAATAGAACACTAAGTCTAACCCTCAACTTGGACCTAAACCTAAATCTTACCCTACACTTAACCCTAACCCTAAACCTAACCCTCACTCTAACTCTAACCCTAATCATAACACTTACCCTAAACCCTCACCTTAACTGTAAAACTAACCGTAACCCTCACCCTAACCCCTAACCGTATCCCACAACGCTAACCCTAATGCTATCCCTAACCCTAACCCTAACACTAACCTGAAACCCCTGAGCCCTAATGATAAACCTAACCCTAACACAAACCCTAACCCTAACACCAAAGCCTAGCAAAAACCTTAACCCTAACTCTCACCCTAACTCTAACACTAACCCGAAACCTAATCATGAACCTAACCCTAACCCTAAACCAAACCTAACCATGACCAGAAACACAACGTCTAACCGGAACCCTCACCCAAAACCTAATCCTAAACTACACCTCTAACTCTAACACTTTACCATAACCATAATCCAAACCCTACCCAACCCTAACCCTAAACCTAACCCTCACCCCAACCACAACGCCTAACACAACCATAACCCTTACCCTAACCGTAACACTAAACTTAACCCTAATCTTAAATCTAACCCTAACCCTAAAACTAAACACAACCCATGAACTTAACCCTAACCCTGAACATAACCTTAACACTAACCTGAAAACAAGCCCAAACCTTAGCCATAACCCTAACCCTTACCCTGTCTTAAACTTCACCCTATCCCTAACCTAAAACTCACTCTGACTTTAACCCTAACCCTACCCCTAAACCTAACCCTCACCTTAACCTTGGCCCACCTGTAACCCTAAACCTAACCCTTACAATAACTCTGACCCTAATCCTCGCCCTAAACCTAATTCTAATCCTAACCCTGACCCTAACCCTAACCTAACCCTAACCCTATCTTTAAGCCTACCATAATCTTAAACCTAACCCTAACCCTTAACTCTAACTCTAACCCTAACCCTAGCCCTAACCCTAATCTTAACTGTAACACTTTCCCAAAATCCTCATCTTAACTGTAAATGTAACTCTAACTCTTACCCTAACCCTAAACTTAACCCTAATTATAACCCTAACCTAAACCTAGCTGAAATGCTAACCCTTAACCGTAACTCTAACGCTAATCCTTAGCCTAAACCTAACCTTAACCCTAAACCTAACCCTAACCACTGACCCTAACTCTAACCCTAAGCCTAAGCCGAACCCGAACCCTTAACCAAAATTTCACCCTAAGCATAACACTAAGCCTACCCTAACTTCATTCAAACCCTAACCCTAAGCAAAACTAACACTAACACTAAACCTAACCCTAACCCTAAACCTAACCCTAACCCTGACTCTAACCTGAACCCAAACCCCTAACCCTAACCCTCTCGCAGAACATAAATTCACTGTAACCCTAAACACTAAATCTCCCCAACCCTGACCCTAACCATAAACATAATCCCAACACTAAACTTAAACCTAACCCTGACTCTAACTCTAACTTTAACCCTAAAACTTACCCTACACACGCAGTTTGAATGGAAACCTAGCACTATCCCTCACCCTAACATCTAAACCTAACCCCAACCCTGAACCCAACCCTATCTCTAACTAAAAACTAGTCCTAAACCTAACTATGACTTAACCCTAACACTTACCCTAACTCTAAACCTGACCTTAACCCTAAACTTAATTCTAACCTTAACCCTAACCCTAACCCCAACACTAACCCTAAGCTCAACACTCACCCTTAACTTAAACTTCACCCTAACCCTAACCCTAAACCAAACACTAACCCTAACCCTAAACCTAACCTTAAACCTGACCCTAACATTAACCCAAACACTTAACGCTAAACCTAACACTAAGCCTAACCCTAACCTTAACCTAAACACCAAAGCCTAATCCTAACCCTCATCCTTAACCTAAACTTCACCCTAAACCTAAGCCTAACCCTAACCCTAAAATTACACCTAACCCTAAACTATCCTCTAACTCTCGCCCTAACCCTAACTCTAACCCTAACCCTGGTAAACCCTGGTAGTAACACCCTAAAACATCAGCTTAACTGTAAATGTAACACTAAGCCTCACACAAACCCCTAACCCTTTCCCTAACCCTATCACTCATCCTAACCCTAACCCTGACCTAAACTTAATCCTTACCCTAACCCTAAACTTAACGCTAACCTTAACTCTACCCTAAACCTAACAATAACTCTAAACCGGACCCTAACCCTAACCCTAAACCCTAGATCTAACTCGAACTCTAAACCTAACCCTAACCCTAACCTGGCCCCACCCTTTACAGTAAAGCTAGCCTTAACCCTAACCTTACCCCTACCCTAACCCTAAACCTAACCCTTACAATATCAATAACCCCTAGCAGGGTCCTGCCTAGTCTCTCCCACCTCATCACTCCTTACAAAGAGCCCTGCTTTGTCTCTCCCACATCCTCACTCCCTAAGCAGGGCTCTGCCTGTCCTCTCCCACCTCCTCACTCTCTATGCAGGACTCTGCCTTGTTCTCCCACCTCTTCACTCCCTACACAGGGCCCTGGCTAGTGTCTCCCATCTTCTCACTCCATACACAGCTTTCTGCCTGTTCTTTCCCACTTCCTCACTTCCTACACGGAGCCCTGCCTGGTCTCTCCCACCTCCTCACTCCCTACACCAGTCCCTGCCTGATCTCTCCTACCTCCTCACTCCCTGCACAGGGCCCTGCCTGGTCTCTCCCACATCCTTACTCCATACAAAGGGACTTGCCTGATCTCTGGCCTCCTCACTCCCTGCACAGAGCCCTGCCTGGTCTCTCCCAACTCCTCACTCCCTATTCAGGTCTCTGAATGTTTCTCCCACCTCTTCACTCCCTACACAGGGCCCTGCCTGCTGTCTTCCATCTTCTCACTCCCTACACAAGTTTCTGCCTATTCTCTCTCACCCCCTCACTTGCTAAACACAGTCCTGCCTGTTCTTTCCCACCTCCTGACTCAGTACACAGGTCTCTGCCTGGTCTCTTCCAACTCCTCACTCCCTAGACAGGGCCCTGCCTGGTCTCTGCCACCTCCTCACTCCCTACACAGGTCTCTGACTGCTCCCTGCCACCTCCTCACTCCCTACACAGGGCCCTGCCTGGTATCTCCCACCTCCTCACTCCCTACACAGGGCTCTGTCTTTTCTCTCCCACCTCCTCAGTCCCTACACAGGTATCTGGGTGGTCTCTCCCACCTCCTCACTCCCTTTACAGGGCCCTGATGATCTCTCCCACCTCCTCACTCCCTAAACAGGACCCTGCCTGGTCTCTCCACCTCCTTACTCCCTGCACAGGGCTCTGGCTAGTCTCTCCTACATCCTCACTCTTTATACAGCATCCTACCTGGTCTCTCTCACCTCCTCACTCCCTATGCAGGTCTCTGCCTGGTCTCTCCCACCTCCTCACTCCCTACACAGGTCCCTGACTGGCCTCTCTCACCTCCTCACTCCCTTTACAGGGCCCTGATGATCTCTCCCACCTCCTCACTCCCTAAACAGGGCCCTGCCTGGCCTCTCCCACATCCTCAATTCACACAGGGCCCTGCCTCCTCTCTCTCACATCCTGACTGCACACACAGGGCCCTAACTGGTCCCTCCCACCTTCTCCATCCCTACACAGGTCTCTGCATGGTTCTCCCACCTCCCCATTCCCTACAAGGGTCTCTGCCTGTTCTCTCCCACCTCTTCAATCCCTAGACAGGGCCCTGCCTCTTCTCTCCCACTTCCTCACTCCCTACTCAGGGCCCTGCCTGGTATTTCTAACCTCCTCAGGCCATACACAGGGCCCTGCCTGGTCTCTCCCAAATCCTCACTCCCTACACAGGACTCTGCCTGGTCTCTCCCAACACCTCACTCCCTACAAAGGGCCCTGCCTGGAATCTCCCACCTCCTCACACCCTACCCAGGGTCCTGCCTAGTCAATCCCACCTCCTCACTCCCTACGCAGGGCTCTGCCTGTCCTCTCTCGCCTTCTCACTCCCTACGCAGGACTCTGCCTGGTTCTCCACCTCTTCGCTCCCTACACAGGGCCTTGCCTGGTCTCTCCTACCTCCTCACTCCCTACACAGTTCTCTGCCTGTTCCCTCCCATTCCTCAATCCCTACACAGGTCTCTGGGTGGTCTTTCCCACCTCCTTACTACATACACAGGTGTTAGCCTGTTTTCTCCCTCCTCCTCACTCCCTACACAGGGCCCTGATGTTCTCTCGCACCTGCTCACTCCCTAAACAAGCCACTGCCTGGTCTCTCCACCTCCTTACTCCCTCCACAGGGCCCTGCCTGGTCTCTCTCACCTCCTCACTCCCTACACAGGGCCATGCCTGGCCTCTCCCACCTCCTCACTCCCTACACAGGGCTCTGCCTGGTCTCTATCACCCCCTCACTCCCTACACAGGGTCCTGCCTTACCTCTCCCACCTCCTCAGTCCCTGCACTGTGTTTCTGGCTGTTATCTCCCTTCTTCTCACTCCCTACACAGGGCTGTGCTTGTTCTCTCCCATCTCCTCACTCCCTATACAGGGCCCTGCCTGGTGTATCCCATCTGCTCACTTCCTGCACAGGGCCCTGATGATCTCTCCTACATCCTCACTCCCTACACAGGGCCCTGCCTGGCATCTCCACCTCCTTACTCCCTACACACAGACCTGCCTGGTCTCTTCCACATCCTCACTCTGTACACAGGGTCCTACCTGGTCTCTCCCACCTCCTCACTCCCTACACAGGGCCCTGCCTGGTCTCTCCTAACACCTCACTTCCTACACAGGGCTCTGCCTGATCTCTCCCACATCCTGACTCCCTACTCAGGTATCTGGGTGGTCTCTCCCAACTCCTCACTGTGTATGCAGGGCCTTACCTGTTCTCTATCACCTCCTCACTCCCTACACAGGGCCCTGATGGTCTCTCCCACCTCCTCACTCCCTACACAGGGTCCTGCCTGGTCTCTCCCACTTCCTCAATCCCTACACAGGTCCCTGACTGGTATCTCCACCACCTTACTTCCTACACACAGCCTTGCCTGTTCTCTTCCACATCCTCACTCTGTACACAGGGTCCTACCTGGTCTCTCCCACCTCCTCACTCCCTACACAGGGCCCTGCCTGGTCTCTCCTAACACCTCACTTCCTACACAGGGCTCTGCCTGATCTCTCCCACATCCTGACTCCCTACTCAGGTATCTGGGTGGTCTCTCCCAACTCCTCACTGTGTATGCAGGGCCTTACCTGTTCTCTATCACCTCCTCACTCCCTACACAGGGCCCTGATGGTCTCTCCCACCTCCTCACTCCCTACACAGGGTCCTGCCTGGTCTCTCCCACTTCCTCAATCCCTACACAGGTCCCTGACTGGTATCTCCACCACCTTACTTCCTACACACAGCCTTGCCTGTTCTCTTCCACATCCTCACTCTGTACACAGGGTCCTACCTGGTCTCTCTCACCTCATCACTCCCTACACAGGGCCCTGCCTGGTCTCTCCTAACACCTCACTCCCTACACAGGGCTCTGCCTGGCCTCTCCCACCTCCTCACTCCCTACACAGGGCCCGGCCTGGTCTCTCCTTCTTCTCAATCCCTACACAGGTCTCTGCCTCTTCTCTCCAAGATACTCACTCCGTACACTGGGCCCTGCCAGGTCTCTCCCACCTCCTCAGTCCCTTCACAGGTCTTTGCCTGGTCTCTCCCACATCTCTGCCTCTTCTCTCCTGCATCCTCACTCCCAACATAGGGCCCTGCCTGGTCTCTCCCACCTTCTCACTCCCTACACAGGACGCTGCCTGGCCTCTCCCACCTCCTCAGGACCTACACAGGTCCCTGCCTGGTCTCTTCCAGCTCCTCACTCCCTACACAGGTGTCTGCCTGGATTCTCCCACCTCCTCACTCCTTACACAGGGCCCTGCCTGGTATGTCCCTCCTCCTCACTCCCTACAGAGGGCCCTGCCTGGTGTCTCCCTTCTGCTTACTCCCTACATATGTCTCTGTCTCTTCTCTGCCACCTCCTCACTCTCTACACAGGGCCCTGCCTGATCTCTGGCACATTCTCACTCCCTACACAGGACCTGTGTGGTCTCTCCCAACACCTCACTCCCTCCACAGGGCCCTGCCTGGATGCTCCCTCCCCCTCACACCCTGCACAGGGTCCTGCTTGGTCTCTCCCACCTCATCACTCCTTACACAGGGCCTGCCTGGTCTCTCCCATCTCCTCACTCCCTATACTTGGCTCTGCCTGGTCTCTCCCATCTCCTCACTCCCTAAGCAGGACTCTGCCTGGGTCTCCCTCTTCTTCACTCCCTACACAGGGCCCTGTCTGGTGTCTCCCATCTTCTCTATGCACAGAGCCCTGCCTGGTCTGTCCCACCTCCTCACTCCCTACACTCTTCTCTGCCTGTTCTCTCCCACCTCCTAACTCCCTGCACAGGGCCCTGCCTGGTCTCTCCCATATCCTTACTCCATACAGGGACATGCCTGATCTCTGGCCAACTCACTCCCTACAGAGGGCCCTTCCTGGTCTCTCCCATCTCCTCACTCCCTATGCAGGTCTCTGAATGGTTCTCCCACCTCTTCACTCCCTACACAGGGCCCTGCCTGCTCTCTACCATCTTCTCAATCCCTACACAGGTTTCTGCCTATTCTCTCCCACCTCCTCACTCCCTACACAGGTCCCTGCTTCGTCTCTCCCACCTCATCACTCCTTACACAGGGCCCTGCCTGGTCTCTCCTACATCCTCACTCTTTACACAGCATCCTACCTGGTCTCTCTCACCTCCTCACTCCCTATGCAGGTCTCTGCCTGGTCTCTCCTAAGGCCTAACTCCCTGCTCAGGTCCCTGCCTGACCTCTCCCACCTCCTCACTCCCTAGACATGGCCGTGCCTGGTTGCTCCCAGCCCCTCACTCCCTACTCAGGGCCCCGCCTTTTCTCTCCCACCTCCTCCATCCCTGTAAAGGTCTCTGCCTGCTCTGTCCCACCTCCTTACTCCCTACAGAGTTCTCTGCCTGTTCTCTTCCACATCCTCACTCCTTACACAGGGCCCTTCCTGGTCCCTCCCACCTCCTCACTTCCTACACCTGTCCCTGCCTGGTCTCTTCCATCTCCTCTCTCCCTACTCAGGGCCCTGCCTGGTCTCACCCACCTCCTCACTCCCTACAAAGGTCTCTGTCTGGTCTCTCAGCTCTTCACTCCCTACACAGGTTTCTGTCTCTTTTGTCCCACCATCTTACTCCCTATACAGTGCCCTGCCTGGTCTCTCACTCTCTATACAGGGCCCTGCATGGTCTCTCCCACCTCCTGACTCCCTTCACAGTGCCCAGCCTAGTCCCTCCCACCTCCTCACTCCCTACACAGGTTAGGGTTTAGGGTTTAGTTTAGTTTAGTGTTAGGGTTATGGTTCGGGATCGGGTTTAGGGGTTAAGGTTAGGTTTTAGGGTTTAGTGTTCAAGTTTAGGGTCAGGGTCAGTTTTTAGTGTCAGGGTCAGGGTTTATGGTCAGGGTTTAGGGTCAGGGTCAGGGTCAGGGTTAGGGGTTAGGGTCAGGGTTAGGTTTAGGGTTTGTTTTTATGGTTAGGGTTTAGGGTTTAGGATTAGGGTTGGGGTAAGGTTAGGGCTATGTGTTAGGGCTAGGGGTTAGGGTTTAGTGTTTAGTGATAGAGTTTAGGGTCAGGGTCAGAGTCAGTGTTTAGTGTCAGGGTCAGAGTTTAGGGTCAGGGTTAGGGTCACGGTCAGGGTTAGGGTCATGGTCAGGGTTTAGGGTCATTGTCACGGTTTAGGGTCAGGGTCTGGGTCAGGGTTAGGGGTTAGAGTCAGGGTTAGGTTTAGGGTTTGGGTTTAGGGTTAGGATTTAGGGTTTAGGGTTAGGGCTAGGGTTAGTTTTAGAGGTTAGAGGTTAGGGTTAGGGTTAGGGCTAGGGCTAGGGCTTGGTGTTAGGGCTAGGTCTAGGGCTAGGGTTTTAGGGCTAGAGTTTAGGGTTAGGGTTAGGGTTTTGGGTTAGGCTGATGGTTAGAGTTTAGGGTTAGGGTTCATGGTTAGTGCTAGGGTTAGTGTTAGGGTTTAGGGTTAGGGTTAGGGTTTAGGGTTAGCAGTTAGTGTTAGGGTTAGTGTTCAGGGTTAGGGTTTGGGTTTAGGGTTAGCGGTTAGTGTTAGGGTTAGTGTTCAGGGTTAGGGTTAATGTTTAGGGTTAGGTTTTAGGGTTCGAGTTAGTGTTAGGGTTAGGGCTAGGGCTAGGGCTAGGACTTGGGCTAGGGCCTAGGGCTAGGGCTAGTGATATGGTTTGTGTTTAGGGTTCGGGTTTGGGTTCACGTTAGGCTTCGGTTTAGGATTTGGGTTAGGGTTTTGGGTAAGGGTTATTGTTAGGTTCAGGGCTATTGTAAGGGTTAGGTTTAGGGTTACAGGTGGACTAGCGTTATGATTAAAGTTTAAGTTTAGGGTTTGGGTTAGGTTTAGATTTAGGGTTAGGGTTTGGATGAAGTTTACGATATGGTGAGTGTTATTTTTAAGGTTAGGTCTAGAGTTTGGGTTCGTGTTCAGGTTAGTGTTAAGGTTAGGTTTAGCGTTTGGATTAGGGTTAGGGGTTATGTTTGGGGGTAGGGTTATGTTTAGATTTAGGGTTAGTGTGAAGTTTAGGTTAAGGGTGAGGGTTACAGTTAGGGTTAGGGTAAGGGTGAGGGTTAGGGTCAGAGTTATTGTAAGGGTTAGGTTTAGGGTACTACAGGTGGGCCAAGGTTAAGTTTAGGGTTTGATTTAGGGGTAGGGTTAGGGTTAAAGTTAGGGTGAGCTTTAGCTTAGGGATAGGGTGAAGTTTAAGATAGGCTGAGGGTTAGTTTTAGGGTTATGGTTAAGGTTTGAGTTTGGTTTCAGGTTAGTGTTAAGGTTATGTTTAGGGTTAGGGTTAAGTTTACGGGTTCTTTTTAGTTTTAGGGTTAGGGTTAAATTTTAGGTTAGGGTTAAGTTTAGTGTTATGGTTAGGATTAGGGTCACGGTTTGTGCTAGTCTTTGTCGTTTGGGTGAGGGTTAGGTTTAGGGTTCGGGTTGGGTAGGGTTAGGATTCTGGTTATGGTAAGGTGTTAAGGGTTAGAGTTTTAGTTTAGGGTTAGGGTTTGGGTGAGGGTTCCGGTTAGTCATTGTGGTTCTGGTCATGGTTAGGTTTGGTTTAGGGTTAGGGTTAGGTTTATTATTAGGTTTCAGGTTAATGTTAGAGTTAGAGTTAGGGTGAGACTTAGGGTTAAGGTTTGGGTTAGGCTTTGGTGTTAGGGGTTAGGGTTTGGGTTAGGGGTTAGGGTTATCGTTAGGGCTTAGGGGTTCAGGTTAGTGTTAGGGTTAGGAATAGCATTAGGGTTAGGGTTGGGGGATACGGTTAGGGGTTAGGGTGAGGGTTGCGGTTAGTTTTACAGTTAAGGTGAGGGTTTAGGGTAAGTGTTATTCTTAGGGTTAGAGTTAGGGTTAGGTTCAGGGTTAGGGTTAGGTGTAGGGTAAGATTTCGGTTTAGGTTCAGGTTTAGAATTAGAGTTAGTGTTCTATTTAGGATCAAGCTTAGAGTTAGGGTTAGGGTTAGGATTAGGGTTAGGTCTAGGGTTAGGTTCAGGGCTAATGTAAGGCTTAGTTTTAGGGTTACAGGTGGAGTAGTGTTATGGTTAGAGTTTGGTTTAAGGTTAGGGTTTGGGTTAGGTTTAGGTTTAGGGTGAAGGTTAGGGTTAGTGTTGGATGAACCTTAGGACGGGGTGAGGGTTATTCTTATGATTAGGGCTGAAGTTTGATTTTGTGTTCAGGTTAGTGTTAAGGTTAGTTTTAGGGTTCGGGTTAGTGTTAGGAGTTACGTTTAGGGTTAGTGTTAGGTTTAGGTTCAGGGTTAGAGTGATGTTTAGGTTCATAGTGAGGGTCAAGGTAAGGGTTAGGATTACGGTGAGGATTATACTTAGTGTTAGAGTTTACGTTTAGGGTGTTAGGGTTAGGTTTATGGTTAGGGTAGGGTTAAGTTTAGGGTTAATGTAACGGTTAGTATTAGATTAGTGTTACTGTTCGTGTTTGGGTTAGGGTTAGGGATAAGTTTAGGGATAGCGGCAGGTTTAGGGTTGGGGATTCGGTTAGGGGTTCGGGTGAGGTTTAGTGTTAGGTTTACAGTTAAGGTGAGGGTTTAGGGTAAGTGTTATGGTTAGGGTTAGAGTTAGAGTTAGGGTTAGGGTTAGGGTGAATTTTCAGTTAATAGTGAGGGTTAGGTAAGGGTTAGGGTTAAGGTTAGAGTTAGGATTAAGATTAGTGTTAGGGTTAGGTTTAGGGTTAGGGATAGGATAGGGGTAAGGTTAGGGTTAAGGCTAGGTTTACGGTCAAGGGTACGTCTAGGTTAGGGTTAGGATTAGGTGTAGAGTTAGAGTTAGTGCTAGGGTTTAGGGGTAGGGTTCGGGTCAGGTTTAGAGTTTTTGTTAGTGTTAGGGTTAGGGTAGAGTTAAGGTTAGGGTTAAGTTTAGGGTTAGGGTAAGGGTTATGTTTAGGTCAGGGTTAGGGTTAGGGTTAGGGATAGGGTTAGGTTTAGGGAAAGGGTTAGGGTTCGTGTGAGGGTTAGTGTTAGATTTACAGTTAAGCTGATGTTTTACAGTGTTACGGTTAGGGTCAGGGTTAGAGTTAGAGTTAGGGTTAGGGCTAGACTGAGGGGATATTTAGGGTTAGGTTTAATTTTAGGGTTCTGCTTATGTATAGGGTGAAAGTTAAGTTAAGATTAGCGTTAGGGTAAATATTAGAGTTAGGTGTTTGGGTTAAGGTTAGGATCAGGTTAGGGTTAAGTTTAGGGTTAGTGTTAGTGTCAGGGTTAGGTTTTGGTGTTTGGGTTAATGTTAGGGTTAGCTTTAGGGTTAGGGTTTAGTTTAAGGTTAGGGTCAGGGTGCAGTTTAAGTTAAGTGTGAGGGTTGAGCTTAGGGTTAGTGTTAGGGGTTAGGGTTAGGGTTAAGGTTAGGATTAGGATTAGGGTTAAGATTAGTTTTAGGGTTAGGGTAAGTGTTACGGTTAAGTCATGGTTAGGTTTAGGGCTAGGTAAAGGTTAGAGATAAGATTAGGTTAAGGGTAGGGTTTAGGTTTAGATGTTAGTGTGAGGGTTAGTGCTAGGTTTCCATTTAAGCTGAGTGTGTAGGGTAAGTTTTAGGGTTAGGATTAGGGTTAGAGATAGATTTAGGGTCAGGGTTAGGATTATGTTTAAGGTTAGGGTTAGGTATATGGTTAGGATTAGGGTTAGGGTCAGGGTTGGGGAGATTTAGTATTATGTTTAGTTTTAGGGCTAGGGTTAGGGTGAAGTTTATGTTAAGCGTGAGGGTTAGGGTTAGGGTTAGGGGTAAGGGTTCAGGTTAGGGTCAGGGTTAGGGTTTGCGTTAGGTTTAGGGTTAGCTTTAGTTTTGGTTAGGGTTAGGATTTGAATGAAGTTAGGGTAGGTTTAGGGTTATGGGTAGGGTGAAATTTTGGTTAGAGTTATTGTTCGGGGTTAGGGTTAGGTTTGAGTTTATCGTAGGGTTAAAGTTAGGGTTAAGGTTAGGTTAGGGTTATGGTCAGGGTTAAGATTAGGATTAGGTTTAGGGTGAGGGTTCGGGTCCGAGTTATTGTAAGGGTTAGTTTTAGGGTTACAGGTGGGCCAAGGTTAAGGTTAGGGTTAGGTTTAGGGGTAGGGATAGGGATAGGTTTAGAATTAGGTTAACATAAACTTCACCCTAACCCTAGCCCTAAAACTAAACAGAATTAGGGTGAGCTTTAGGTTAGGGATAGGGTGAAGTTTAAGTTAGGGTGAGGGTTAAGGTTAAGGTTATGGCTAAGGTTTGGGTTAGTTTTCAGGTTCGTGTTAAGGTTGTGTTTCGTGTTAGGGTTAAGTTTACGGGTTCTGTTTAGTTTTAGGGTTAGGGTTATGTTTAAGGTTAGGGTTAAGTTTAGTGTTACAGTTAGGGTTAGGGTTACGTTTTGTGTTAGGCGTTGTGGTTGGGGTGAGGTTTAGGTTTAGGGTTAGGGTTGGGTAGGGTTAGGATTATGGTTAAGGTAAGGTGTTAGGTGTTAGAGGTGTAGTTTAGGGTTAGGGTTTGGGTGAGGGTTCCGGTTAGGCATTGTGGTTCTGGTGATGGTTAGGATTGGTTTAGGGTTAGGGTTAGGTTTATGATTAGGTTTCGGGTTAGTGTTAGAGTTAGAGTTAGGGTGAGAGCTACCTTTAAGGTTAGGGTTAGGTTTTGGTGTTATGGGTTAGGTTTGGGGTTAGGGTTAGGGTTATCATTAGGGCTTAGGTGTTCAGGTTAGTGTTAGGGTTAGGGGTAGCATTAGGGTAAGGGTTGTGGGATACCGTTAGGGGTTAGAGTGAGTGTTACGGTTAGTTTTACATTTAAGGCGAGGGTTTAGGATAAGTGTCCCGATTATCGTTAGACATAGAGTTAGGGGTAGGTTTACGTTTAGGGTTAGGTGTAGGGTAAGATTTAGCTTTAGTTTCAGGTTTAGGGGTAGAGTTAGTGTTCTATTTAGGGTCAAGGTTAGAGTTCGGGTTAGGGTTAGGATTAGGTCTAGGGTTAGGATTAGGTTTAGGGTTAGGTTGAGGGGTATTTTAAGGGTTAGGTTTAGGGTTACAGGTGGACTAGCATTATGGTTAGAGTTAGATTTAATGTTAGGGGTTGGGTTAGGTTTAGGTTTAGGTTTAGGACTAAGGTTAGCGTTAGGGTTTGGATGAAGTTTAGGATAGGGTGAGGGTTATTTTTAGGGTTAGGGCTAGACTTTGGGTTTGTGTTCATGTTAGTGCTAAGGTTAGGTTTAGGGTTCAGGTTAGGGTTAGTGGTTATGTTCAGATTAGGTTTAGGTTTAGGGTTAGTGTGAAGTTTAGGTTAAGGGTGAGGGTTAGGATAAGGGTTTGCATTAGGGTTTGGATTCTAGTTAGGGTTAGAGTTTCGGTTTAGGGTGTTAGGGTTAGGTTTATGGTTAGGGAAGGGTTAAGTTTAGGGTTAACGTTAGGGTTAGCGTTAGATTAGGGTTACTGTTCGTCTTCGGGTTAGGGTTAGGGATAATGTGAGGGATAGATAGCATTAGGTTTAGGGTTGGGGATACGGTTAAGGGTTAGGTTTAGGTTTACATTGAAGGTGAAGGTTTAGGGTAATTGTTATGGTTAGGGTTAGAGTTAGAGTTAGGCTTATGGTTAGGGTGAAGTTTCAGTTAATAGTCAGGGTTAGGGTTAAGGTTAGAGTTATGCTTAAGGTTAGTGTCAGGGTTAGGTTGAAGGTAGGGGTAAGGTTAGGGTTTAGGCTAGGTTTACGGTAAAGGGTAGGGCTAGGTTAGGGTTAGGGTTAGGGTTAGAGTTAGAGTTAGTGCTAGGGTTTAGGCTTAGGGTTAGGGTCAGGTTTAGAGTTATTGTGAGGGTTAGGGTTAAGTTCGAGTTAAGGTTAGTGTTAAGTTTAGGGTTAGGGTAAGGGTTAGGATTAGGTCAAGGTTAAGGTTAGCATTAGGGATAGGGGTAGGATTAGGGAAAGGGTTAGCGATTCATGTGATGGTTAGTGTTAGGTTTACAGTTTAGCTGATGTTTTAGAGTGTTATGGTTAGGGGTATGGTTAGAGTTAGGGTTAGGGTTAGGTTTAGGGTTAGGGCTAGACTGAGGGGATAGTTTAGGGTTAGGTTTAGTTTCAGGTTAGGCTTAGGCTTACGTTTAGGGTGAAGCATACTTTAAGGATGAGGGTTAGGACTAGTGTTAGCGTTACGTGTTTGCGTTAAGGTTAGGGTTAGATTTAGGGTTAGTATTAGGGTCAGGTTTACGTGTTTGGGTTAATGCTAGGGTCAGGTTTAGGCTTAGGTTTAGGGTTAGGGTTCAGTTTAGGGTTAGTGTTAGGGTGCATTTAAAGTTAAGGGCGAGTGTTGAGCTCAGGTTAGCGTTAGGTGTTAGGGTTAGGGTTAAGGTTAGGATTAGGTTTAGGGTTAAGTTTAGGTTTATGCTTAGGTTTAGAGTACATGTTAGGGTTAAGTCATTGTTAGGTTTAGGGCTAGGTTAAGGTTAGAGATAGGGTTAGGTTAAGGGTTGGGGTTAGGTTTAGATGTTAGGGTGAGGGTTAGTTCTAGGTTTCCATTTAAGCTGAGTGTGTAGGGTAAGTTTTAGGGTTAGGATTAGGGTTAGGGTTAGAGTTAGGTTCAGGTTTGGGTTAGGTTTATGGTTAGGATTAGGGTTAGGGTCAGGGTTAGGCGGAGATTTAGTGTTATATTTAGTTTTAGGGTTAGAGTTAGGGTGAAGTTTATGTTAAGCGTGAGGGTTAGGGTTAGGGGTTAGGGTTCAGGTTATGGTCCGGGTTAGGGTTAGGTTTACATTTAGGGTTAGGTTTAAGTTTAGTTTTATTTTTGGTTAAGGTTAGGGTTTGGCTGAAGTTAGGGGAGGTTTAGGGTCATGGTTAGGGTGAATTTTGGTTAAGAGTGAGGGTTCAGTTTAGGGTTAGGTTTACGGTTTGTGTTAGGCATTGTGGTTGGTGTGAGGATTAGGTTTAGGATTAGGGTTGGGTAGGGTTAGGATTATGGTTATGGTAAGGTGTTAGGGATTAGAGGAGTAGTTTTGGGTTAGGGCTTGGGTGAGGGTTCCGGTTAGGCATTGTGGTTCTGGTCATGGTTAGGTTTGGTTTAGGGTTAGGGTTAGTTTTATGATTAGGTTTCGGGTTAGTGTTAGAGTTAGGGTTAGGCTTTGGTGCGAGGGGTTAGGTTTTGGGTTAGGGTTAGGGTTATCGTTAGGGCTTAGGTTTTCAGGTGAGTGTTAGGGTTAGGGTTAGGGATAGCATTAGGGTTAGCTTTTGGGGGTACGGTTAGGGGTTAGGTGAGGGTTACTGTTAGTATTGCAGTTAAGGTTAGGTTTTAGGACAAGTGTTAGGATTAGGGTTAGAGTTAGAGTTAGGGTTAGGTTTAGGGTTAGGTGCAGGGTAAGTTTTAGGTTTAAGTCCTGGTTTAGGGTTAGAGTTAGTGTTCTCTTTAGGGTCAAGTTTAGAGTTCGGGTTAGGTTTAGGATTAGGTCTATTGTTGGGCTTAGGATTAGGGTTAGGTTCAGAACTATTGTAAGGCTTAGGTTTAGGGTTACAGATGGACTAGCTTTACGGTTAGAGTTAGGTTTAAGGTTAGGGTTTGGGCTAGGTTTACGTTTACGGTTATGGTTAGGGTTAGGATTTGGTTGAAGTTTAGCATAGGCTGAGGGTTACTTTTAGGGTTAGGGCTAGAGTTTGGGTTTGTGTTCAGGTTAGTGTTATGGTTAGATTTAGGGTCCAGTTTAGGGTTAGGGGTTATGTTTAGTGTTAGGGTTAGTTTTAGGTTTAGGGTTAGTGTGAAGTTTAGGTTAAGGGTGAGAGTTAGGGTTAGGGTTAGGGTTAGGATTAGGGTTAGTGTTAGACGTTAGGTTTAGGCTGCTAGTTTTAGGTTTATGGTTAGGGTAGGTTTAAGTTTAGGGTTAATGTTAGGGTTAGTGTTAGATTAGGGTTACTGTTCGTGTTAGGGGTACAGTTAGGGTTAGGGATAGCGTTAGGTTTAGGGTTAGGAATATAGTTAGGGGTTAGGGTGAGGGTTGGGGATATGGTGAGGGTTAGGTTTAGGTTTACAGTTAAGGTGAGGGTTTAGGGTAATTGTTATGGTTAGGGTTAGAGTTAGGGTCATGGTGAAGTTTCAGTTAATAGTGGGGTTCAGGGTTAATGTTAGATTTAGGGTTAAGGTTAGTGTTAGGGTTAGGTTTAGGTTAGGGTTAAGGTAGCGGTCAGGTTAGGGTTAAGACTAGGTTTACGGTAAAGTGTAAGGCTAGGTTAGGGTTAGGTTTAGAGTTAGTGCTAGGGTTTAGGGTTAGGGTTAAGGTCAGGTTTAGAGTTATTGTTAGGTTTACGGTTAAGGTTAGGGTAGAGTTCAGGTTAAGTTGAAGGTTAGGGTAAGAGTTAGGTTTATGTCAGGTTTAGGGTTAGGATGAGGGATAGGGTTAGGGTTAGGGAAAGGGTTAGGGTTTCGTGTGAGGATTAGTGTTATGTTTACATTAAGCTGATGTTTTTGGGTGTTACAGTAATGTTTAGGGTTAGAGTTAGGTTAGGTTTAGAGTTAGGGCTAGAGTATGGTGATAGTGCTTTAGGTTTAGGTTTAGGGTGGAATTTAGGTTAAGGATGAGGGTTAGGGTTGGGGTAGGTGTTTGGATTAAGGTTAGGGTCAGGTTTAGGGTTTTGGTTTAGAGTTCAGGTTAGATTCAGGGTTAGGGTTAGATTTAGGTTTAGGGTTAGGGTTAGGTTTAGTGTTAGTTTAGCTTAGGGTTAGGGTTTGAATGAAGTTAGGGTAGGTTTAGGGTTATGGTTAGGTTGAAATTTTGGTTAAGTGTGAGGGTTTGGTTTCGGGTTAGGATTAGAGTTAGGGTTAGTGGTTAAGGTTAGGTTTAGGGTTAAGGTTAGGGTTAGGCTAAGCATTAGGGTTAGAGTTAGGGTTAGTGGTTAGTGTTTCAGTTAGGTTTAGGATAGGGTTATAATTAGGGTTAAGTTTAGGGTTACGGTAAGAGTTAGATTTACGTTTACAGTTAAGGTGAGGGTTTTGCGTAACTGTTACGGTTAGGGTTAGGGCTAGGTTTAGGGTTAGAGTTGGGTTAGGGGTTAGGTTTAGGTTAAGTTTATGGTAGGCTTAAAGTTAGGGTTAAGGTTAGGTTAGGGTTAGGGTCAGGGTTAGGATTAGAATTAGGTTTTGGGCAAGGGTTAGTGTCAGAGTTATTATAAGGGTTAGGTTTAGGGTTACAGATGGGCCAAGGTTAAGGTTAGGGTTAGGTTTAGGGGTTGGATTAGGGTTAAACTTAGGGTTAGCTTTAGGTTAGGGATAGGGTGAAGTAAAGTAGGGTGAGGGTTAGGGATATGGCTAAGGTTTGGGTTCGTTTTCAGGTTAGTGTTAAGTTTATGTTTAGGGTTAGCGTTAAGTTTATGGGTTCTGTTTAGTTTTAGGGTTAGGGTTAGATTTTAGGTTAGGGTTAAGTGTAACAGTTAGGGTTACGATTTGTGTTAGGCATTGTGGTTGGGGTGAGTGTTAGGTTTATGGTTAGGGTTGGGTAGAGTTAGGATTATGGTTATGGTAAGGTGTTAGGGTTTAGAGGTGTAGTTTAGGGTTAGGGTTTGGGTGAGGGTTTCGCTTAGGCATTGTGGTTCTGGTCATGGTTAAGTTTGGTTCAGAGTTAGGGTTAGGTTTATGATTAGGTTTCGGGTTAGTGTTAGAGTTAGGGTGAGGGATAGTGTTAAGGTTTAGGTTAGGTTTTGGTGTTATGGGTTAGGGTTTGCGTTAGGGTTTGCGTTAGAAAGAAAAGAGAATAGCAAGAGGCCTTTTCTCCCCGGCTGCTTTCCGAAGCCCTTCCAGCTAAAACTATGTCGTTGCTCCTCTGGAAGGATCCCTGCACCGCGAAGTAGGTTTTCAGAAGAAGCCCTGCGTTTGCAAGAGCAAAGGAGCAATTCGTTGCAGGAAAGAGGAAGGAAAGAAAGTTTCTCTCCCTCTGCCTGCTTTGCTCAGAGGACTGGATGAAGTCAGGGAGTTCTCCCTTTCACTGAGAAACGTGTAGGCTGCTGTTGCCTGTGCGCTCTCTTCTTTGCAAAAAGGTCTGCAGTTCCACGCTTTGAACCGTGGAAAGGCGCTGGGCTCTGCTAAGACTTCCCCCGGCACTTCGTTTGCCCTGGGCCAAAGCGAGCCTTCAAAATAGCTGAACGCTAACACTGCATACTCGTTCCACTTCCAGAACAGGACTACCGCGAGGCAGTTCTCCGGGGGAAAACGGCCCTTCGTGAAGGGCAGATCTGCCGAGCTCATTGCGGAAAAGCGAAAGCAAAGGACGCTTTTCTCCCTCTAACCGCCTTCGTCAGAGGAACCGGGGAAGTCACAGTGTTCTTTCTCTCACTGAGATACACAAAATCTGACGTTGCCTCTGAGCTCCGTTGCTGGCAAAGAACTGAAACTGACATACATTCCCGGGGAGAAACACAGGGCTTTGCTAGGATTTCTCTAGGCAGTGTGTTTTCCCTGGGCCTCACTGTAGCAACACTATCTCGCCAGGGCAACACTGCGTGGGATTTCCTCTGCCAGGAGAGAGCTGCTGCTTTGTAGCTTGTGCTGGGAAACCTTGCTTTGGCAAGTGCCAATTGACCGCATTCAGGCAGAAAGAAAAGAGAATAGCAAGAGGCCTTTTCTCCCCGGCTGCTTTCCCAAGCCCTTCCAGCTAAAACTATGTCGTTGCTCCTCTGGAAGGATCCCTGCACCGCGACGTAGTTTCTCAGAAGAAGCCCTGCGTTTGCAAGAGCAAATGAGGAATTCGTTGCAGGAAAGAGGAAGGAAAGAAAGTTTCTCTCCCTCTGCCTGCTTTGCTCAGAGGACTGGATGAAGTCAGGGAGTTCTCCCTTTCACTGAGAAACGTGCAGGCTACTGTTGCCTGTGCGCTCTCTTCTTTGCAAAAGGGTCTGCAGTTCCACGCTTTGAACCGTGGAAAGGCCCTGGGTTCTGCTAAGACTTCCCCCGGCGCTTCGTTTGCCCTGGGCCAAAGCGAGCCTTCACAATAGCTGAACGCTAACACTGCATACTCGTTCCACTTCCAGAACAGGGCTACCGCGAGGCAGTTCTCCGGGGGAAAACGGCCCTTCGCGAAGGGCAGATCTGCCGAGGTCATTGCGGAAAAGCGAAAGCAAAGGACGCTTTTCTCCCTCTAACCGCTTTCGTCAGAGGAACGGGGGAAGTCACAGTGTTCTTTCTCTCACTGAGATACACACAATCTGACGTTGCCTCTGAGCTCCGTTGCTGGCAAAGAACTGAAACTGACATACATTTCTGTGGGGAAACACAGGGCTTTGCTAGGATTTCTCTAGGCAGTGTGTTTTCCCTGGGCCTTACTGTAGCAACACTATCTCGCAAGGGCAGCACTGCATGGGATTTCCTCTGCCAGGAGAGAGCTGCTGCTTTGTAGTTTGTGCTGGGAAACCTTGCTTTGGCAAGTGCGAATTGACTGCTTTCAGGCAGAAAGAAAAGAAAATAGCAAGAGGCCTTTTCTCCCCGGCTGCTTTCCCAAGCCCTTGCAGCTAAAACTATGTCGTTGCTCCTCTGGAAGGATCCCTGCACCGCGACGTACGTTTTCAGAAGAAGACCTGCGTTTGCAAGAGCAAATGAGGAATTCGTTGCAGGAAAGAGGAAGGAAAGTATTTCTCTCCTTCTGCCTGCTTTGCTCAGAGGACTGGATGAAGTCAGGGAGTTCTCCCTTTCACTGAGAAACGTGCAGGCTGTTGTTGCCTGTGCGCTCTCTTCTTTGCAAAAGAGTCTGCAGTTCCACGCTTTGAACCGTGGAAAGGCGCCGGGCTCTGCTAAGATTTCCCCCGGCGCTTCCTTTGCCCTGGGCCAAAGCTAGCCTTCACAATAGCTGAACGCCAACACTGCATACTCCTTCCACTTCCAGAACAGGGCTACCGCGAGGCAGTTCTCCGGGGGAAAACGGCCCTTCGCGAAGGGCAGATCTGTGGAGCTCATTGCGGGAAAGCGAAAGCAAAGGACGCTTTTCTCCCTCTAACTGCTTTCGTCAGAGGAACGGGGGAAGTCACAGTGTTCTTTCTCTCACTGAGATACACACAATCTGACGTTGCCTCTGAGCTCCGTTGCTGGCAAAGAACTGAAACGGCCATACATTCCTGTGGGGAAACACAGGGCTTTGCTAGGATTTCTCTAGGCAGTGTGTTTTCCCTGGGCCTCACTGTAGCAACACTATCTCGCCAGGGCAACACTGCGTGGGATTTCCTCTGCCAGGAGAGAGCTGCTGCTTTGTAGTTTGTGCTGGGAAACCTTGCTTTGGCAGGTGCCAATCAACCGCATTCGGGCAGAAAGAAAAGAGAATAGCAAGAGGCCTTTTCTCCCCGGCTGCTTTCACAAGCCCTTCCAGCTAAAACTATGTCGTTGCTCCTCTGGAAGGATCTCTGCACCGCGACGTAGTTTCTCAGAAGAAGCCCTGCGTTTGCAAGAGCAAATGAGGAATTCGTTGCAGCAAAGAGGAAGGAAAGAAAGTTTCTCTCCCTCTGCCTGCTTTGCTCAGAGGACTGGATGAAGTCAGGGAGTTCTCCCTTTCACTGAGAAATTGCCGGCTGCTGTTGCCTGTGCGCTCTCTTCTTTGCACAAGAGTCTGCAGTTCCACGCTTTGAACCGTGGAAAGGCGCCGGTTTCTGCTAAGACTTCCCCGGGTGCTTCGTTTGCCGTGGGCAAAAGCTAGCCTTCACAATAGCTGAACGCCAACACTGCATACTCGTTCCACTTCCAGAACAGGGCTTCCGCGAGGCAGTTTTCCGGGGGATAACGGCCCTTCGCGAAGGGCAGATCTGCCGAGCACATTGCGGGAAAGCGAAAGCAAAGGACGCTTTTCTCCCTCTAACTGCTTTCGTCACAGGAACGGGGGAAGTCACAGTGTTCTTTCTCTCACTGAGATACACACAATCTGAAGTTGCCTCTGAGCTCCGTTGCTGGCAAAGAACTGAAACGGACATACATTCCTGTGGGGAAACACAGGTCTTTGCTAGGATTTCTCTAGGCAGTGTGTTTTCCCAGGGCCTCACTGTACCAACACTGTCTCGCCAGGGCAACACTGCATGGGATTTCCTCTGCCAGGAGAGAGCTGCTGCTTTCTAGTTTGTGCTGGGAAACCTTGCTTTGGCAAGTGCCAATTGACCGCATTCGGGCAGAAAGAAAAGAGAATAGCAAGAGGCCTTTTCTCCCGGGCTGCTCTCCCAAGCCCTTCCAGCTAAAACTATGTCGTTGCTCCTCTGGAAGGATCCCTGCACCGTGACGTAGTTTTTCAGAAGAAGCCTTGCGTTTGCAAGAGCAAATGAGGAATTCGTTGCAGGAAAGAGGAAGGAAAGAAAGTTTCTCTCCCTCTGCCTGCTTTGCTCAGAGGACTGGATGAAGTCAGGGAGTTCTCCCTTTCACTGAGAAAAGTGCAGGCTGCTGTTGCCTGTGCGCTCTCTTCTTTGCACAAGAGTCTGCAGTTCCACGCTTTGAACCGTGGAAAGGCGCCGGGCTCTGCTAAGACTTCCCCGGGCCCTTCGTTTGCCCTGGGACAAAGCGAGCCTTCACAATAGCTGAACGCTAACACTGCATACTCGTTCCACTTCCAGAACAGGGCTACCGCGAAGCAGTTCTCCGGGGGAAAATGGCCCTTCGCGAAGGGCAGATCTGCCGAGCTCATTGCGGGAAAGCGACAGCAAAGGACGCTTTTCTCCCTCTAACTGCTTTCGTCAGAGGAACGGGGGAAGTCACAGTGTTCTTTCTCTCACTGAGATACACACAATCTGACGTTGCTTCTTTGCTCCGTTGCTGGCGAAGAACTGAAACGGACATACATTCCTGTGGCGAAACACAGGGCTTTGCTAGGATTTCTCTAGGCAGTGTGTTTTCCCTGGGCCTCACTGTATCAACACTATCTCGCAAGGGCAGCACTGCATGGGATTTCCTCTGCCAGGAGAGAGCTGCTGCTTTGTAGTTTGTGCTGGGAAACCTCTCTTTGGCAAGTGCGAATTGACTGCATTCAGGCAGAAAGAAAAGAGAATAGCAAGAGGCCTTTTCTCCCCGGCTGCTTTCCCAAGCCCTTCCAGCTAAAACTATGTCGTTGCTCCTCTGGAGGGATCCCTGCACGGTGACGTAGTTTCTCAGAAGAAGCCCTGCGTTTGCAAGAGCAAATGAGGAATTCGTTGCAGGAAAGAGGAAGGAAAGAAAGTTTCTCTCCCTCTGCCTGCTTTGCTCAGAGGACTGGATGAAGTCAGGGAGTTCTCCCTTTCACTGAGAAACGTGCGGGCTGCTGTTGCCTGTGCGCTCTCCTCTTTGCACTAGAGTCTGCAGTTCCACGCTTTGAACCGTGGAAAGGCGCCGGGCTCTGCTAAGACTTCCCCCGGCGCTTCGTTTGCCCTGGGCCAAAGCGAGCCTTCACATTAGCTGAACGCTAACACTGCATACTCGTTCCACTTCCAGAACAGGGCTACCGCGAGGCAGTTCTCCGGGGGAAAACGGCCCTTCGCGAAGGGCAGATCTGTGGAGCTCATTGCGGGAAAGCGAAAGCAAAGGACGCTTTTCTCCCTCTAACTGCTTTCGTCAGAGGAACGGGGGAAGTCACAGTGTTCTTTCTCTCACTGAGATACACACAATCTGACGTTGCCTCTGAGCTCCGTTGCTGGCAAAGAACTGAAACGGACATACATTCCTGTGGGGAAACACAGGGCTTTGCTAGGATTTCTCTAGGCAGTGTGTTTTCCCTGGGCCTCACTGTAGCAACACTATCTCGCAAGGGCAACACTGAATGGGATTTCCTCTTCATGAGAGAGCTGCTGCTTTGTAGTTTGTGCTGGGAAACCTTGCCTTGGCAGGTGCCAATTGACCGCATTCGGGCAGAAAGAAAAGAGAACAGCAAGCGGCCTTTTCTCCCCGGCTGCTCTGCCAAGCCCTTCCAGCTAAAACTATGTCGTTGCTCCTCTGGAAGGATCTCTGCACCGTGACGTAGTTTTTTAGAAGAAACCTTACGTTTGCAACAGCAAATGAGGAATTCGTTGCAGGAAAGAGGAAGGAAAGAAAGTTTCTCTCCCTCTGCCTGCTTTGCTCAGAGGACTGGATGAAGTCAGGGAGTTCTCCCTTTCACTGAGAAACGTGCGGGCTGCTGTTGCCTGTGCGCTCTCTTCTTTGCAAAAGAGTCTGCTGTTCCACGCTTTGAACCGTGGAAAGGCGCCGGGCTCTGCTAAGACTTCCCCGGGCCCTTCGTTTGCCCTGGGACAAAGCGAGCCTTCACAATAGCTGAACGCTAACACTGCATACTCGTTCCACTTCCAGAACAGGGCTACCGCGAAGCAGTTCTCCGGGGGAAAACGGCCCTTCGCGAAGGGCAGATCTGTCGAGCTCATTGCGGGAAAGCGACAGCAAAGGACGCTTTTCTCCCTCTAACTGCTTTCGTCAGAGGAACGGGGGAAGTCACAGTGTTCTTTCTCTCACTGAGATACACACAATCTGACGTTGCCTCTGAGCTCCGTTGCTGGCAAAGAACTGAAACGGACATACATTCCTGTGGGGAAACACAGGGCTTTGCTAGGATTTCTCTAGGCAGTGTGTTTTCCCTGGGCCTCACTGTAGCAACACTATCTCGCAAGGGCAACACTGAATGGGATTTCCTCTTCATGAGAGAGCTGCTGCTTTGTAGTTTGTGCTGGGAAACCTTGCCTTGGCAGGTGCCAATTGACCGCATTCGGGCAGAAAGAAAAGAGAACAGCAAGCGGCCTTTTCTCCCCGGCTGCTCTGCCAAGCCCTTCCAGCTAAAACTATGTCGTTGCTCCTCTGGAGGGATCCCTGCACGGTGACGTAGTTTCTCAGAAGAAGCCCTGCGTTTGCAAGAGCAAATGAGGAATTCGTTGCAGGAAAGAGGAAGGAAAGAAAGTTTCTCTCCCTCTGCCTGCTTTGCTCAGAGGACTGGATGAAGTCAGGGAGTTCTCCCTTTCACTGAGAAACGTGCGGGCTGCTGTTGCCTGTGCGCTCTCCTCTTTGCACTAGAGTCTGCAGTTCCACGCTTTGAACCGTGGAAAGGCGCCGGGCTCTGCTAAGACTTCCCCCGGCGCTTCGTTTGCCCTGGGCCAAAGCGAGCCTTCACATTAGCTGAACGCTAACACTGCATACTCGTTCCACTTCCAGAACAGGGCTACCGCGAGGCAGTTCTCCGGGGGAAAACGGCCCTTCGCGAAGGGCAGATCTGTGGAGCTCATTGCGGGAAAGCGAAAGCAAAGGACGCTTTTCTCCCTCTAACTGCTTTCGTCAGAGGAACGGGGGAAGTCACAGTGTTCTTTCTCTCACTGAGATACACACAATCTGACGTTGCCTCTGAGCTCCGTTGCTGGCAAAGAACTGAAACGGACATACATTCCTGTGGGGAAACACAGGGCTTTGCTAGGATTTCTCTAGGCAGTGTGTTTTCCCTGGGCCTCACTGTACCAACACTGTCTCGCCAGGGCAACACTGCATGGGATTTCCTCTGCCAGGAGAGAGCTGCTCCTTTGTAGTTTGTGCTGGGAAACCTCTCTTTGGCAAGTGCGAATTGACTGCATTCAGGCAGAAAGAAAAGAGAATAGCAAGAGGCATTTTCTCCCCGGCTGCTTTCCCAAGCCCTTCCAGCTAAAACTATGTCGTTGCTCTTCTGGAAGGATCCCTGCACCGCGACGTAGGTTTTCAGAAGAAGCCCTGCGTTTGCGAGAGCAAATGAGGAATTCTTTGCAGGAAAGAGGAAGGAAAGAAAGTTTCTCTCCCTCTGCCTGCTTTGCTCAGAGGACTGGATGAAGTCAGGGAGTTCTCCCTTTCACTGAGAAACGTGCGGGCTGCTGTTGCCTGTGCGCTCTCCTCTTTGCACTAGAGTCTGCAGTTCCACGCTTTGAACCGTGGAAAGGCGCCGGGCTCTGCTAAGACTTCCCCCGGCGCTTCGTTTGCCCTGGGCCAAAGCGAGCCTTCACATTAGCTGAACGCTAACACTGCATACTCGTTCCACTTCCAGAACAGGGCTACCGCGAGGCAGTTCTCCGGGGGAAAACGGCCCTTCGCGAAGGGCAGATCTGTGGAGCTCATTGCGGGAAAGCGAAAGCAAAGGACGCTTTTCTCCCTCTAACTGCTTTCGTCAGAGGAACGGGGGAAGTCACAGTGTTCTTTCTCTCACTGAGATACACACAATCTGACGTTGCCTCTGAGCTCCGTTGCTGGCAAAGAACTGAAACGGACACACATTCCTGTGGGGAAACACAGGGCTTTGCTAGGATTTCTCTAGGCAGTGTGTTTTCCCTGGGCCTCACTGTACCAACACTATCTCGCCAGGGCAACACTGCATGGGATTTCCTCTGCCAGGAGAGAGCTGCTGCTTTCTAGTTTGTGCTGGGAAACCTTGCTTTGGCAAGTGCCAATTGACCGCATTCGGGCAGAAAGAAAAGAAAATAGCAAGAGGCCTTTTCTCCCCGGCTGCTTTCCCAAGCCCTTCCAGCTAAAACTATGTCGTTGCTCCTCTGGAGGGATCCCTGCACCGCGACGTAGTTTCTCAGAAGAAGCCCTGCGTTTGAAAGAGCAAATGAGGAATTCGTTGCAGGAAAGAGGAAGGAACGAAAGTTTCTCTCCCTCTGCCTGCTTTGCTCAGAGGACTGGATGAAGTCAGGGAGTTCTCCCTTTCACTGAGAAACGTGCGGGCTCCTGTTGCCTGTGCGCTCTCTTCCTTGCAAAAGAGTCTGCAGTTCCACGTTTTGAACCGTGGAAAGGCGCCGGGCTCTGCTAAGATTTCCCCCGGCGCTTCGTTTGCATGGGCCAAAGCGAGCCTTCACATTAGCCGAACGCGAACACTGCATACTCGTTCCACTTCCAGAACAGGGCTACCGCGAGGCAGTTCTCCGGGGAAAAACGGCCCTTCGCGAAGGGCAGATCTGTGGAGAACATTGCGGGAAAGCGAAAGCAAAGGACGCTTTTCTCCCTCTAACTGCTTTCGTCAGAGGAACGGGGGAAGTCACAGTGTTCTTTCTCTCACTGAGATACACACAATCTGACGTTGCCTCTGAGCTCCGTTGCTGGCAAAGAACTGAAACGGACATACATTCCTGTGGGGAAACACAGGGCTTTGCTAGGATTTCTCTAGGCAGTGTGTTTTCCCTGGGCCTCACTGTAGCAACACTATCTCGCAAGGGCAACACTGAATGGGATTTCCTCTTCATGAGAGAGCTGCTGCTTTGTAGTTTGTGCTGGGAAACCTTGCCTTGGCAGGTGCCAATTGACCGCATTCGGGCAGAAAGAAAAGAAAATAGCAAGAGGCCTTTTCTCCCCGGCTGCTCAGCCAAGCCCTTCCAGCTAAAACTATGTCGTTGCTCCTCTGGAAGGATCCCTGCACCGTGACGTAGTTTTTCAGAAGAAGCCTTGCGTTTGCAAGAGCAAATGAGAAATTCGTTGCAGGAAAGAGGAAGGAAAGAGAGTTTCTCTCCTTCTGCCTACTTTGCTCAGAGGACTGGATGAAGTCAGGGAGTTCTCCCTTTCACTGAGAAACATGCGGGCTGCTGTTGCCTGTGCGCTCTCTTCTTTGCAAAAGAGTCTGCAGTTCCACGCTTTGAACCGTGGAAAGGCGCCGGGCTCTGCTAAGACTTCCCCGGGCCCTTCGTTTGCCCTGGGACAAAGCGAGCCTTCACAATAGCTGAACGCTAACACTGCATACTCGTTCCACTTCCAGAACAGGGCTACCGCGAAGCAGTTCTCCGGGGGAAAACGGCCCTTCGCGAAGGGCAGATCTGCCGAGCTCATTGCGGGAAAGCGACAGCAAAGGACGCTTTTCTCCCTCTAACTGCTTTCGTCAGAGGAACGGGGGAAGTCACAGTGTTCTTTCTCTCACTGAGATACACACAATCTGACGTTGCTTCTTTGCTCCGTTGCTGGCGAAGAACTGAAACGGACATACATTCCTGTGGCGAAACACAGGGCTTTGCTAGGATTTCTCTAGGCAGTGTGTTTTCCCTGGGCCTCACTGTACCAACACTATCTCGCAAGGGCAGCACTGCATGGGATTTCCTCTGCCAGGAGAGAGCTGCTGCTTTGTAGTTTGTGCTGGGAAACCTCTCTTTGGCAAGTGCGAATTGACTGCATTCAGGCAGAAAGAAAAGAGAATAGCAAGAGGCCTTTTCTCCCCGGCTGCTTTCCCAAGCCCTTCCAGCTAAAACTATGTCGTTGCTCCTCTGGAGGGATCCCTGCACGGTGACGTAGTTTCTCAGAAGAAGCCCTGCGTTTGCAAGAGCAAATGAGGAATTCGTTGCAGGAAAGAGGAAGGAAAGAAAGTTTCTCTCCCTCTGCCTGCTTTGCTCAGAGGACTGGATGAAGTCAGGGAGTTCTCCCTTTCACTGAGAAACGTGCGGGCTGCTGTTGCCTGTGCGCTCTCCTCTTTGCACTAGAGTCTGCAGTTCCACGCTTTGAACCGTGGAAAGGCGCCGGGCTCTGCTAAGACTTCCCCCGGCGCTTCGTTTGCCCTGGGCCAAAGCGAGCCTTCACATTAGCTGAACGCTAACACTGCATACTCGTTCCACTTCCAGAACAGGGCTACCGCGAGGCAGTTCTCCGGGGGAAAACGGCCCTTCGCGAAGGGCAGATCTGTGGAGCTCATTGCGGGAAAGCGAAAGCAAAGGACGCTTTTCTCCCTCTAACTGCTTTCGTCAGAGGAACGGGGGAAGTCACAGTGTTCTTTCTCTCACTGAGATACACACAATCTGACGTTGCCTCTGAGCTCCGTTGCTGGCAAAGAACTGAAACGGACATACATTCCTGTGGGGAAACACAGGGCTTTGCTAGGATTTCTCTAGGCAGTGTGTTTTCCCTGGGCCTCACTGTAGCAACACTATCTCGCAAGGGCAACACTGAATGGGATTTCCTCTTCATGAGAGAGCTGCTGCTTTGTAGTTTGTGCTGGGAAACCTTGCCTTGGCAGGTGCCAATTGACCGCATTCGGGCAGAAAGAAAAGAGAACAGCAAGCGGCCTTTTCTCCCCGGCTGCTCTGCCAAGCCCTTCCAGCTAAAACTATGTCGTTGCTCCTCTGGAAGGATCTCTGCACCGTGACGTAGTTTTTTAGAAGAAACCTTACGTTTGCAACAGCAAATGAGGAATTCGTTGCAGGAAAGAGGAAGGAAAGAAAGTTTCTCTCCCTCTGCCTGCTTTGCTCAGAGGACTGGATGAAGTCAGGGAGTTCTCCCTTTCACTGAGAAACGTGCGGGCTGCTGTTGCCTGTGCGCTCTCTTCTTTGCAAAAGAGTCTGCTGTTCCACGCTTTGAACCGTGGAAAGGCGCCGGGCTCTGCTAAGACTTCCCCGGGCCCTTCGTTTGCCCTGGGACAAAGCGAGCCTTCACAATAGCTGAACGCTAACACTGCATACTCGTTCCACTTCCAGAACAGGGCTACCGCGAAGCAGTTCTCCGGGGGAAAACGGCCCTTCGCGAAGGGCAGATCTGCCGAGCTCATTGCGGGAAAGCGACAGCAAAGGACGCTTTTCTCCCTCTAACTGCTTTCGTCAGAGGAACGGGGGAAGTCACAGTGTTCTTTCTCTCACTGAGATACACACAATCTGACGTTGCTTCTTTGCTCCGTTGCTGGCGAAGAACTGAAACGGACATACATTCCTGTGGCGAAACACAGGGCTTTGCTAGGATTTCTCTAGGCAGTGTGTTTTCCCTGGGCCTCACTGTATCAACACTATCTCGCAAGGGCAGCACTGCATGGGATTTCCTCTGCCAGGAGAGAGCTGCTGCTTTGTAGTTTGTGCTGGGAAACCTCTCTTTGGCAAGTGCGAATTGACTGCATTCAGGCAGAAAGAAAAGAGAATAGCAAGAGGCCTTTTCTCCCCGGCTGCTTTCCCAAGCCCTTCCAGCTAAAACTATGTCGTTGCTCCTCTGGAGGGATCCCTGCACGGTGACGTAGTTTCTCAGAAGAAGCCCTGCGTTTGCAAGAGCAAATGAGGAATTCGTTGCAGGAAAGAGGAAGGAAAGAAAGTTTCTCTCCCTCTGCCTGCTTTGCTCAGAGGACTGGATGAAGTCAGGGAGTTCTCCCTTTCACTGAGAAACGTGCGGGCTGCTGTTGCCTGTGCGCTCTCCTCTTTGCACTAGAGTCTGCAGTTCCACGCTTTGAACCGTGGAAAGGCGCCGGGCTCTGCTAAGACTTCCCCCGGCGCTTCGTTTGCCCTGGGCCAAAGCGAGCCTTCACATTAGCTGAACGCTAACACTGCATACTCGTTCCACTTCCAGAACAGGGCTACCGCGAGGCAGTTCTCCGGGGGAAAACGGCCCTTCGCGAAGGGCAGATCTGTGGAGCTCATTGCGGGAAAGCGAAAGCAAAGGACGCTTTTCTCCCTCTAACTGCTTTCGTCAGAGGAACGGGGGAAGTCACAGTGTTCTTTCTCTCACTGAGATACACACAATCTGACGTTGCCTCTGAGCTCCGTTGCTGGCAAAGAACTGAAACGGACATACATTCCTGTGGGGAAACACAGGGCTTTGCTAGGATTTCTCTAGGCAGTGTGTTTTCCCTGGGCCTCACTGTAGCAACACTATCTCGCAAGGGCAACACTGAATGGGATTTCCTCTTCATGAGAGAGCTGCTGCTTTGTAGTTTGTGCTGGGAAACCTTGCCTTGGCAGGTGCCAATTGACCGCATTCGGGCAGAAAGAAAAGAGAACAGCAAGCGGCCTTTTCTCCCCGGCTGCTCTGCCAAGCCCTTCCAGCTAAAACTATGTCGTTGCTCCTCTGGAAGGATCTCTGCACCGTGACGTAGTTTTTTAGAAGAAACCTTACGTTTGCAACAGCAAATGAGGAATTCGTTGCAGGAAAGAGGAAGGAAAGAAAGTTTCTCTCCCTCTGCCTGCTTTGCTCAGAGGACTGGATGAAGTCAGGGAGTTCTCCCTTTCACTGAGAAACGTGCGGGCTGCTGTTGCCTGTGCGCTCTCTTCTTTGCAAAAGAGTCTGCTGTTCCACGCTTTGAACCGTGGAAAGGCGCCGGGCTCTGCTAAGACTTCCCCGGGCCCTTCGTTTGCCCTGGGACAAAGCGAGCCTTCACAATAGCTGAACGCTAACACTGCATACTCGTTCCACTTCCAGAACAGGGCTACCGCGAAGCAGTTCTCCGGGGGAAAACGGCCCTTCGCGAAGGGCAGATCTGCCGAGCTCATTGCGGGAAAGCGACAGCAAAGGACGCTTTTCTCCCTCTAACTGCTTTCGTCAGAGGAACGGGGGAAGTCACAGTGTTCTTTCTCTCACTGAGATACACACAATCTGACGTTGCTTCTTTGCTCCGTTGCTGGCGAAGAACTGAAACGGACATACATTCCTGTGGCGAAACACAGGGCTTTGCTAGGATTTCTCTAGGCAGTGTGTTTTCCCTGGGCCTCACTGTATCAACACTATCTCGCAAGGGCAGCACTGCATGGGATTTCCTCTGCCAGGAGAGAGCTGCTGCTTTGTAGTTTGTGCTGGGAAACCTCTCTTTGGCAAGTGCGAATTGACTGCATTCAGGCAGAAAGAAAAGAGAATAGCAAGAGGCCTTTTCTCCCCGGCTGCTTTCCCAAGCCCTTCCAGCTAAAACTATGTCGTTGCTCCTCTGGAGGGATCCCTGCACGGTGACGTAGTTTCTCAGAAGAAGCCCTGCGTTTGCAAGAGCAAATGAGGAATTCGTTGCAGGAAAGAGGAAGGAAAGAAAGTTTCTCTCCCTCTGCCTGCTTTGCTCAGAGGACTGGATGAAGTCAGGGAGTTCTCCCTTTCACTGAGAAACGTGCGGGCTGCTGTTGCCTGTGCGCTCTCCTCTTTGCACTAGAGTCTGCAGTTCCACGCTTTGAACCGTGGAAAGGCGCCGGGCTCTGCTAAGACTTCCCCCGGCGCTTCGTTTGCCCTGGGCCAAAGCGAGCCTTCACATTAGCTGAACGCTAACACTGCATACTCGTTCCACTTCCAGAACAGGGCTACCGCGAGGCAGTTCTCCGGGGGAAAACGGCCCTTCGCGAAGGGCAGATCTGTGGAGCTCATTGCGGGAAAGCGAAAGCAAAGGACGCTTTTCTCCCTCTAACTGCTTTCGTCAGAGGAACGGGGGAAGTCACAGTGTTCTTTCTCTCACTGAGATACACACAATCTGACGTTGCCTCTGAGCTCCGTTGCTGGCAAAGAACTGAAACGGACATACATTCCTGTGGGGAAACACAGGGCTTTGCTAGGATTTCTCTAGGCAGTGTGTTTTCCCTGGGCCTCACTGTAGCAACACTATCTCGCAAGGGCAACACTGAATGGGATTTCCTCTTCATGAGAGAGCTGCTGCTTTGTAGTTTGTGCTGGGAAACCTTGCCTTGGCAGGTGCCAATTGACCGCATTCGGGCAGAAAGAAAAGAGAACAGCAAGCGGCCTTTTCTCCCCGGCTGCTCTGCCAAGCCCTTCCAGCTAAAACTATGTCGTTGCTCCTCTGGAAGGATCTCTGCACCGTGACGTAGTTTTTTAGAAGAAACCTTACGTTTGCAACAGCAAATGAGGAATTCGTTGCAGGAAAGAGGAAGGAAAGAAAGTTTCTCTCCCTCTGCCTGCTTTGCTCAGAGGACTGGATGAAGTCAGGGAGTTCTCCCTTTCACTGAGAAACGTGCGGGCTGCTGTTGCCTGTGCGCTCTCTTCTTTGCAAAAGAGTCTGCTGTTCCACGCTTTGAACCGTGGAAAGGCGCCGGGCTCTGCTAAGACTTCCCCGGGCCCTTCGTTTGCCCTGGGACAAAGCGAGCCTTCACAATAGCTGAACGCTAACACTGCATACTCGTTCCACTTCCAGAACAGGGCTACCGCGAAGCAGTTCTCCGGGGGAAAACGGCCCTTCGCGAAGGGCAGATCTGCCGAGCTCATTGCGGGAAAGCGACAGCAAAGGACGCTTTTCTCCCTCTAACTGCTTTCGTCAGAGGAACGGGGGAAGTCACAGTGTTCTTTCTCTCACTGAGATACACACAATCTGACGTTGCTTCTTTGCTCCGTTGCTGGCGAAGAACTGAAACGGACATACATTCCTGTGGCGAAACACAGGGCTTTGCTAGGATTTCTCTAGGCAGTGTGTTTTCCCTGGGCCTCACTGTATCAACACTATCTCGCAAGGGCAGCACTGCATGGGATTTCCTCTGCCAGGAGAGAGCTGCTGCTTTGTAGTTTGTGCTGGGAAACCTCTCTTTGGCAAGTGCGAATTGACTGCATTCAGGCAGAAAGAAAAGAGAATAGCAAGAGGCCTTTTCTCCCCGGCTGCTTTCCCAAGCCCTTCCAGCTAAAACTATGTCGTTGCTCCTCTGGAGGGATCCCTGCACGGTGACGTAGTTTCTCAGAAGAAGCCCTGCGTTTGCAAGAGCAAATGAGGAATTCGTTGCAGGAAAGAGGAAGGAAAGAAAGTTTCTCTCCCTCTGCCTGCTTTGCTCAGAGGACTGGATGAAGTCAGGGAGTTCTCCCTTTCACTGAGAAACGTGCGGGCTGCTGTTGCCTGTGCGCTCTCCTCTTTGCACTAGAGTCTGCAGTTCCACGCTTTGAACCGTGGAAAGGCGCCGGGCTCTGCTAAGACTTCCCCCGGCGCTTCGTTTGCCCTGGGCCAAAGCGAGCCTTCACATTAGCTGAACGCTAACACTGCATACTCGTTCCACTTCCAGAACAGGGCTACCGCGAGGCAGTTCTCCGGGGGAAAACGGCCCTTCGCGAAGGGCAGATCTGTGGAGCTCATTGCGGGAAAGCGAAAGCAAAGGACGCTTTTCTCCCTCTAACTGCTTTCGTCAGAGGAACGGGGGAAGTCACAGTGTTCTTTCTCTCACTGAGATACACACAATCTGACGTTGCCTCTGAGCTCCGTTGCTGGCAAAGAACTGAAACGGACATACATTCCTGTGGGGAAACACAGGGCTTTGCTAGGATTTCTCTAGGCAGTGTGTTTTCCCTGGGCCTCACTGTAGCAACACTATCTCGCAAGGGCAACACTGAATGGGATTTCCTCTTCATGAGAGAGCTGCTGCTTTGTAGTTTGTGCTGGGAAACCTTGCCTTGGCAGGTGCCAATTGACCGCATTCGGGCAGAAAGAAAAGAGAACAGCAAGCGGCCTTTTCTCCCCGGCTGCTCTGCCAAGCCCTTCCAGCTAAAACTATGTCGTTGCTCCTCTGGAAGGATCTCTGCACCGTGACGTAGTTTTTTAGAAGAAACCTTACGTTTGCAACAGCAAATGAGGAATTCGTTGCAGGAAAGAGGAAGGAAAGAAAGTTTCTCTCCCTCTGCCTGCTTTGCTCAGAGGACTGGATGAAGTCAGGGAGTTCTCCCTTTCACTGAGAAACGTGCGGGCTGCTGTTGCCTGTGCGCTCTCTTCTTTGCAAAAGAGTCTGCTGTTCCACGCTTTGAACCGTGGAAAGGCGCCGGGCTCTGCTAAGACTTCCCCGGGCCCTTCGTTTGCCCTGGGACAAAGCGAGCCTTCACAATAGCTGAACGCTAACACTGCATACTCGTTCCACTTCCAGAACAGGGCTACCGCGAAGCAGTTCTCCGGGGGAAAACGGCCCTTCGCGAAGGGCAGATCTGCCGAGCTCATTGCGGGAAAGCGACAGCAAAGGACGCTTTTCTCCCTCTAACTGCTTTCGTCAGAGGAACGGGGGAAGTCACAGTGTTCTTTCTCTCACTGAGATACACACAATCTGACGTTGCTTCTTTGCTCCGTTGCTGGCGAAGAACTGAAACGGACATACATTCCTGTGGCGAAACACAGGGCTTTGCTAGGATTTCTCTAGGCAGTGTGTTTTCCCTGGGCCTCACTGTATCAACACTATCTCGCAAGGGCAGCACTGCATGGGATTTCCTCTGCCAGGAGAGAGCTGCTGCTTTGTAGTTTGTGCTGGGAAACCTCTCTTTGGCAAGTGCGAATTGACTGCATTCAGGCAGAAAGAAAAGAGAATAGCAAGAGGCCTTTTCTCCCCGGCTGCTTTCCCAAGCCCTTCCAGCTAAAACTATGTCGTTGCTCCTCTGGAGGGATCCCTGCACGGTGACGTAGTTTCTCAGAAGAAGCCCTGCGTTTGCAAGAGCAAATGAGGAATTCGTTGCAGGAAAGAGGAAGGAAAGAAAGTTTCTCTCCCTCTGCCTGCTTTGCTCAGAGGACTGGATGAAGTCAGGGAGTTCTCCCTTTCACTGAGAAACGTGCGGGCTGCTGTTGCCTGTGCGCTCTCCTCTTTGCACTAGAGTCTGCAGTTCCACGCTTTGAACCGTGGAAAGGCGCCGGGCTCTGCTAAGACTTCCCCCGGCGCTTCGTTTGCCCTGGGCCAAAGCGAGCCTTCACATTAGCTGAACGCTAACACTGCATACTCGTTCCACTTCCAGAACAGGGCTACCGCGAGGCAGTTCTCCGGGGGAAAACGGCCCTTCGCGAAGGGCAGATCTGTGGAGCTCATTGCGGGAAAGCGAAAGCAAAGGACGCTTTTCTCCCTCTAACTGCTTTCGTCAGAGGAACGGGGGAAGTCACAGTGTTCTTTCTCTCACTGAGATACACACAATCTGACGTTGCCTCTGAGCTCCGTTGCTGGCAAAGAACTGAAACGGACATACATTCCTGTGGGGAAACACAGGGCTTTGCTAGGATTTCTCTAGGCAGTGTGTTTTCCCTGGGCCTCACTGTAGCAACACTATCTCGCAAGGGCAACACTGAATGGGATTTCCTCTTCATGAGAGAGCTGCTGCTTTGTAGTTTGTGCTGGGAAACCTTGCCTTGGCAGGTGCCAATTGACCGCATTCGGGCAGAAAGAAAAGAGAACAGCAAGCGGCCTTTTCTCCCCGGCTGCTCTGCCAAGCCCTTCCAGCTAAAACTATGTCGTTGCTCCTCTGGAAGGATCTCTGCACCGTGACGTAGTTTTTTAGAAGAAACCTTACGTTTGCAACAGCAAATGAGGAATTCGTTGCAGGAAAGAGGAAGGAAAGAAAGTTTCTCTCCCTCTGCCTGCTTTGCTCAGAGGACTGGATGAAGTCAGGGAGTTCTCCCTTTCACTGAGAAACGTGCGGGCTGCTGTTGCCTGTGCGCTCTCTTCTTTGCAAAAGAGTCTGCTGTTCCACGCTTTGAACCGTGGAAAGGCGCCGGGCTCTGCTAAGACTTCCCCGGGCCCTTCGTTTGCCCTGGGACAAAGCGAGCCTTCACAATAGCTGAACGCTAACACTGCATACTCGTTCCACTTCCAGAACAGGGCTACCGCGAAGCAGTTCTCCGGGGGAAAACGGCCCTTCGCGAAGGGCAGATCTGCCGAGCTCATTGCGGGAAAGCGACAGCAAAGGACGCTTTTCTCCCTCTAACTGCTTTCGTCAGAGGAACGGGGGAAGTCACAGTGTTCTTTCTCTCACTGAGATACACACAATCTGACGTTGCTTCTTTGCTCCGTTGCTGGCGAAGAACTGAAACGGACATACATTCCTGTGGCGAAACACAGGGCTTTGCTAGGATTTCTCTAGGCAGTGTGTTTTCCCTGGGCCTCACTGTATCAACACTATCTCGCAAGGGCAGCACTGCATGGGATTTCCTCTGCCAGGAGAGAGCTGCTGCTTTGTAGTTTGTGCTGGGAAACCTCTCTTTGGCAAGTGCGAATTGACTGCATTCAGGCAGAAAGAAAAGAGAATAGCAAGAGGCCTTTTCTCCCCGGCTGCTTTCCCAAGCCCTTCCAGCTAAAACTATGTCGTTGCTCCTCTGGAGGGATCCCTGCACGGTGACGTAGTTTCTCAGAAGAAGCCCTGCGTTTGCAAGAGCAAATGAGGAATTCGTTGCAGGAAAGAGGAAGGAAAGAAAGTTTCTCTCCCTCTGCCTGCTTTGCTCAGAGGACTGGATGAAGTCAGGGAGTTCTCCCTTTCACTGAGAAACGTGCGGGCTGCTGTTGCCTGTGCGCTCTCCTCTTTGCACTAGAGTCTGCAGTTCCACGCTTTGAACCGTGGAAAGGCGCCGGGCTCTGCTAAGACTTCCCCCGGCGCTTCGTTTGCCCTGGGCCAAAGCGAGCCTTCACATTAGCTGAACGCTAACACTGCATACTCGTTCCACTTCCAGAACAGGGCTACCGCGAGGCGTTCTCCGGGGGAAAACGGCCCTTCGCGAAGGGCAGATCTGTGGAGCTCATTGCGGGAAAGCGAAAGCAAAGGACGCTTTTCTCCCTCTAACTGCTTTCGTCAGAGGAACGGGGGAAGTCACAGTGTTCTTTCTCTCACTGAGATACACACAATCTGACGTTGCCTCTGAGCTCCGTTGCTGGCAAAGAACTGAAACGGACATACATTCCTGTGGGGAAACACAGGGCTTTGCTAGGATTTCTCTAGGCAGTGTGTTTTCCCTGGGCCTCACTGTAGCAACACTATCTCGCAAGGGCAACACTGAATGGGATTTCCTCTTCATGAGAGAGCTGCTGCTTTGTAGTTTGTGCTGGGAAACCTTGCCTTGGCAGGTGCCAATTGACCGCATTCGGGCAGAAAGAAAAGAGAACAGCAAGCGGCCTTTTCTCCCCGGCTGCTCTGCCAAGCCCTTCCAGCTAAAACTATGTCGTTGCTCCTCTGGAAGGATCTCTGCACCGTGACGTAGTTTTTTAGAAGAAACCTTACGTTTGCAACAGCAAATGAGGAATTCGTTGCAGGAAAGAGGAAGGAAAGAAAGTTTCTCTCCCTCTGCCTGCTTTGCTCAGAGGACTGGATGAAGTCAGGGAGTTCTCCCTTTCACTGAGAAACGTGCGGGCTGCTGTTGCCTGTGCGCTCTCTTCTTTGCAAAAGAGTCTGCTGTTCCACGCTTTGAACCGTGGAAAGGCGCCGGGCTCTGCTAAGACTTCCCCGGGCCCTTCGTTTGCCCTGGGACAAAGCGAGCCTTCACAATAGCTGAACGCTAACACTGCATACTCGTTCCACTTCCAGAACAGGGCTACCGCGAAGCAGTTCTCCGGGGGAAAACGGCCCTTCGCGAAGGGCAGATCTGCCGAGCTCATTGCGGGAAAGCGACAGCAAAGGACGCTTTTCTCCCTCTAACTGCTTTCGTCAGAGGAACGGGGGAAGTCACAGTGTTCTTTCTCTCACTGAGATACACACAATCTGACGTTGCTTCTTTGCTCCGTTGCTGGCGAAGAACTGAAACGGACATACATTCCTGTGGCGAAACACAGGGCTTTGCTAGGATTTCTCTAGGCAGTGTGTTTTCCCTGGGCCTCACTGTATCAACACTATCTCGCAAGGGCAGCACTGCATGGGATTTCCTCTGCCAGGAGAGAGCTGCTGCTTTGTAGTTTGTGCTGGGAAACCTCTCTTTGGCAAGTGCGAATTGACTGCATTCAGGCAGAAAGAAAAGAGAATAGCAAGAGGCCTTTTCTCCCCGGCTGCTTTCCCAAGCCCTTCCAGCTAAAACTATGTCGTTGCTCCTCTGGAGGGATCCCTGCACGGTGACGTAGTTTCTCAGAAGAAGCCCTGCGTTTGCAAGAGCAAATGAGGAATTCGTTGCAGGAAAGAGGAAGGAAAGAAAGTTTCTCTCCCTCTGCCTGCTTTGCTCAGAGGACTGGATGAAGTCAGGGAGTTCTCCCTTTCACTGAGAAACGTGCGGGCTGCTGTTGCCTGTGCGCTCTCCTCTTTGCACTAGAGTCTGCAGTTCCACGCTTTGAACCGTGGAAAGGCGCCGGGCTCTGCTAAGACTTCCCCCGGCGCTTCGTTTGCCCTGGGCCAAAGCGAGCCTTCACATTAGCTGAACGCTAACACTGCATACTCGTTCCACTTCCAGAACAGGGCTACCGCGAGGCAGTTCTCCGGGGGAAAACGGCCCTTCGCGAAGGGCAGATCTGTGGAGCTCATTGCGGGAAAGCGAAAGCAAAGGACGCTTTTCTCCCTCTAACTGCTTTCGTCAGAGGAACGGGGGAAGTCACAGTGTTCTTTCTCTCACTGAGATACACACAATCTGACGTTGCCTCTGAGCTCCGTTGCTGGCAAAGAACTGAAACGGACATACATTCCTGTGGGGAAACACAGGGCTTTGCTAGGATTTCTCTAGGCAGTGTGTTTTCCCTGGGCCTCACTGTAGCAACACTATCTCGCAAGGGCAACACTGAATGGGATTTCCTCTTCATGAGAGAGCTGCTGCTTTGTAGTTTGTGCTGGGAAACCTTGCCTTGGCAGGTGCCAATTGACCGCATTCGGGCAGAAAGAAAAGAGAACAGCAAGCGGCCTTTTCTCCCCGGCTGCTCTGCCAAGCCCTTCCAGCTAAAACTATGTCGTTGCTCCTCTGGAAGGATCTCTGCACCGTGACGTAGTTTTTTAGAAGAAACCTTACGTTTGCAACAGCAAATGAGGAATTCGTTGCAGGAAAGAGGAAGGAAAGAAAGTTTCTCTCCCTCTGCCTGCTTTGCTCAGAGGACTGGATGAAGTCAGGGAGTTCTCCCTTTCACTGAGAAACGTGCGGGCTGCTGTTGCCTGTGCGCTCTCTTCTTTGCAAAAGAGTCTGCTGTTCCACGCTTTGAACCGTGGAAAGGCGCCGGGCTCTGCTAAGACTTCCCCCGGCGCTTCGTTTGCCCTGGGCCAAAGCGAGCCTTCACATTAGCTGAACGCTAACACTGCATACTCGTTCCACTTCCAGAACAGGGCTACCGCGAGGCAGTTCTCCGGGGGAAAACGGCCCTTCGCGAAGGGCAGATCTGTGGAGCTCATTGCGGGAAAGCGAAAGCAAAGGACGCTTTTCTCCCTCTAACTGCTTTCGTCAGAGGAACGGGGGAAGTCACAGTGTTCTTTCTCTCACTGAGATACACACAATCTGACGTTGCCTCTGAGCTCCGTTGCTGGCAAAGAACTGAAACGGACATACATTCCTGTGGGGAAACACAGGGCTTTGCTAGGATTTCTCTAGGCAGTGTGTTTTCCCTGGGCCTCACTGTAGCAACACTATCTCGCAAGGGCAACACTGAATGGGATTTCCTCTTCATGAGAGAGCTGCTGCTTTGTAGTTTGTGCTGGGAAACCTTGCCTTGGCAGGTGCCAATTGACCGCATTCGGGCAGAAAGAAAAGAGAACAGCAAGCGGCCTTTTCTCCCCGGCTGCTCTGCCAAGCCCTTCCAGCTAAAACTATGTCGTTGCTCCTCTGGAAGGATCTCTGCACCGTGACGTAGTTTTTTAGAAGAAACCTTACGTTTGCAACAGCAAATGAGGAATTCGTTGCAGGAAAGAGGAAGGAAAGAAAGTTTCTCTCCCTCTGCCTGCTTTGCTCAGAGGACTGGATGAAGTCAGGGAGTTCTCCCTTTCACTGAGAAACGTGCGGGCTGCTGTTGCCTGTGCGCTCTCTTCTTTGCAAAAGAGTCTGCTGTTCCACGCTTTGAACCGTGGAAAGGCGCCGGGCTCTGCTAAGACTTCCCCGGGCCCTTCGTTTGCCCTGGGACAAAGCGAGCCTTCACAATAGCTGAACGCTAACACTGCATACTCGTTCCACTTCCAGAACAGGGCTACCGCGAAGCAGTTCTCCGGGGGAAAACGGCCCTTCGCGAAGGGCAGATCTGCCGAGCTCATTGCGGGAAAGCGACAGCAAAGGACGCTTTTCTCCCTCTAACTGCTTTCGTCAGAGGAACGGGGGAAGTCACAGTGTTCTTTCTCTCACTGAGATACACACAATCTGACGTTGCTTCTTTGCTCCGTTGCTGGCGAAGAACTGAAACGGACATACATTCCTGTGGCGAAACACAGGGCTTTGCTAGGATTTCTCTAGGCAGTGTGTTTTCCCTGGGCCTCACTGTATCAACACTATCTCGCAAGGGCAGCACTGCATGGGATTTCCTCTGCCAGGAGAGAGCTGCTGCTTTGTAGTTTGTGCTGGGAAACCTCTCTTTGGCAAGTGCGAATTGACTGCATTCAGGCAGAAAGAAAAGAGAATAGCAAGAGGCCTTTTCTCCCCGGCTGCTTTCCCAAGCCCTTCCAGCTAAAACTATGTCGTTGCTCCTCTGGAGGGATCCCTGCACGGTGACGTAGTTTCTCAGAAGAAGCCCTGCGTTTGCAAGAGCAAATGAGGAATTCGTTGCAGGAAAGAGGAAGGAAAGAAAGTTTCTCTCCCTCTGCCTGCTTTGCTCAGAGGACTGGATGAAGTCAGGGAGTTCTCCCTTTCACTGAGAAACGTGCGGGCTGCTGTTGCCTGTGCGCTCTCTTCTTTGCAAAAGAGTCTGCTGTTCCACGCTTTGAACCGTGGAAAGGCGCCGGGCTCTGCTAAGACTTCCCCGGGCCCTTCGTTTGCCCTGGGACAAAGCGAGCCTTCACAATAGCTGAACGCTAACACTGCATACTCGTTCCACTTCCAGAACAGGGCTACCGCGAAGCAGTTCTCCGGGGGAAAACGGCCCTTCGCGAAGGGCAGATCTGCCGAGCTCATTGCGGGAAAGCGACAGCAAAGGACGCTTTTCTCCCTCTAACTGCTTTCGTCAGAGGAACGGGGGAAGTCACAGTGTTCTTTCTCTCACTGAGATACACACAATCTGACGTTGCTTCTTTGCTCCGTTGCTGGCGAAGAACTGAAACGGACATACATTCCTGTGGCGAAACACAGGGCTTTGCTAGGATTTCTCTAGGCAGTGTGTTTTCCCTGGGCCTCACTGTATCAACACTATCTCGCAAGGGCAGCACTGCATGGGATTTCCTCTGCCAGGAGAGAGCTGCTGCTTTGTAGTTTGTGCTGGGAAACCTCTCTTTGGCAAGTGCGAATTGACTGCATTCAGGCAGAAAGAAAAGAGAATAGCAAGAGGCCTTTTCTCCCCGGCTGCTTTCCCAAGCCCTTCCAGCTAAAACTATGTCGTTGCTCCTCTGGAGGGATCCCTGCACGGTGACGTAGTTTCTCAGAAGAAGCCCTGCGTTTGCAAGAGCAAATGAGGAATTCGTTGCAGGAAAGAGGAAGGAAAGAAAGTTTCTCTCCCTCTGCCTGCTTTGCTCAGAGGACTGGATGAAGTCAGGGAGTTCTCCCTTTCACTGAGAAACGTGCGGGCTGCTGTTGCCTGTGCGCTCTCCTCTTTGCACTAGAGTCTGCAGTTCCACGCTTTGAACCGTGGAAAGGCGCCGGGCTCTGCTAAGACTTCCCCCGGCGCTTCGTTTGCCCTGGGCCAAAGCGAGCCTTCACATTAGCTGAACGCTAACACTGCATACTCGTTCCACTTCCAGAACAGGGCTACCGCGAGGCAGTTCTCCGGGGGAAAACGGCCCTTCGCGAAGGGCAGATCTGTGGAGCTCATTGCGGGAAAGCGAAAGCAAAGGACGCTTTTCTCCCTCTAACTGCTTTCGTCAGAGGAACGGGGGAAGTCACAGTGTTCTTTCTCTCACTGAGATACACACAATCTGACGTTGCCTCTGAGCTCCGTTGCTGGCAAAGAACTGAAACGGACATACATTCCTGTGGGGAAACACAGGGCTTTGCTAGGATTTCTCTAGGCAGTGTGTTTTCCCTGGGCCTCACTGTAGCAACACTATCTCGCAAGGGCAACACTGAATGGGATTTCCTCTTCATGAGAGAGCTGCTGCTTTGTAGTTTGTGCTGGGAAACCTTGCCTTGGCAGGTGCCAATTGACCGCATTCGGGCAGAAAGAAAAGAAAATAGCAAGAGGCCTTTTCTCCCCGGCTGCTTTCCCAAGCCCTTCCAGCTAAAACTATGTCGTTGCTCCTCTGGAGGGATCCCTGCACGGTGACGTAGTTTCTCAGAAGAAGCCCTGCGTTTGCAAGAGCAAATGAGGAATTCGTTGCAGGAAAGAGGAAGGAAAGAAAGTTTCTCTCCCTCTGCCTGCTTTGCTCAGAGGACTGGATGAAGTCAGGGAGTTCTCCCTTTCACTGAGAAACGTGCGGGCTGCTGTTGCCTGTGCGCTCTCCTCTTTGCACTAGAGTCTGCAGTTCCACGCTTTGAACCGTGGAAAGGCGCCGGGCTCTGCTAAGACTTCCCCCGGCGCTTCGTTTGCCCTGGGCCAAAGCGAGCCTTCACATTAGCTGAACGCTAACACTGCATACTCGTTCCACTTCCAGAACAGGGCTACCGCGAGGCAGTTCTCCGGGGGAAAACGGCCCTTCGCGAAGGGCAGATCTGTGGAGCTCATTGCGGGAAAGCGAAAGCAAAGGACGCTTTTCTCCCTCTAACTGCTTTCGTCAGAGGAACGGGGGAAGTCACAGTGTTCTTTCTCTCACTGAGATACACACAATCTGACGTTGCCTCTGAGCTCCGTTGCTGGCAAAGAACTGAAACGGACATACATTCCTGTGGGGAAACACAGGGCTTTGCTAGGATTTCTCTAGGCAGTGTGTTTTCCCTGGGCCTCACTGTAGCAACACTATCTCGCAAGGGCAACACTGAATGGGATTTCCTCTTCATGAGAGAGCTGCTGCTTTGTAGTTTGTGCTGGGAAACCTTGCCTTGGCAGGTGCCAATTGACCGCATTCGGGCAGAAAGAAAAGAGAACAGCAAGCGGCCTTTTCTCCCCGGCTGCTCTGCCAAGCCCTTCCAGCTAAAACTATGTCGTTGCTCCTCTGGAAGGATCTCTGCACCGTGACGTAGTTTTTTAGAAGAAACCTTACGTTTGCAACAGCAAATGAGGAATTCGTTGCAGGAAAGAGGAAGGAAAGAAAGTTTCTCTCCCTCTGCCTGCTTTGCTCAGAGGACTGGATGAAGTCAGGGAGTTCTCCCTTTCACTGAGAAACGTGCGGGCTGCTGTTGCCTGTGCGCTCTCTTCTTTGCAAAAGAGTCTGCTGTTCCACGCTTTGAACCGTGGAAAGGCGCCGGGCTCTGCTAAGACTTCCCCCGGCGCTTCGTTTGCCCTGGGCCAAAGCGAGCCTTCACATTAGCTGAACGCTAACACTGCATACTCGTTCCACTTCCAGAACAGGGCTACCGCGAGGCAGTTCTCCGGGGGAAAACGGCCCTTCGCGAAGGGCAGATCTGTGGAGCTCATTGCGGGAAAGCGAAAGCAAAGGACGCTTTTCTCCCTCTAACTGCTTTCGTCAGAGGAACGGGGGAAGTCACAGTGTTCTTTCTCTCACTGAGATACACACAATCTGACGTTGCCTCTGAGCTCCGTTGCTGGCAAAGAACTGAAACGGACATACATTCCTGTGGGGAAACACAGGGCTTTGCTAGGATTTCTCTAGGCAGTGTGTTTTCCCTGGGCCTCACTGTAGCAACACTATCTCGCAAGGGCAACACTGAATGGGATTTCCTCTTCATGAGAGAGCTGCTGCTTTGTAGTTTGTGCTGGGAAACCTTGCCTTGGCAGGTGCCAATTGACCGCATTCGGGCAGAAAGAAAAGAGAACAGCAAGCGGCCTTTTCTCCCCGGCTGCTCTGCCAAGCCCTTCCAGCTAAAACTATGTCGTTGCTCCTCTGGAAGGATCTCTGCACCGTGACGTAGTTTTTTAGAAGAAACCTTACGTTTGCAACAGCAAATGAGGAATTCGTTGCAGGAAAGAGGAAGGAAAGAAAGTTTCTCTCCCTCTGCCTGCTTTGCTCAGAGGACTGGATGAAGTCAGGGAGTTCTCCCTTTCACTGAGAAACGTGCGGGCTGCTGTTGCCTGTGCGCTCTCTTCTTTGCAAAAGAGTCTGCTGTTCCACGCTTTGAACCGTGGAAAGGCGCCGGGCTCTGCTAAGACTTCCCCGGGCCCTTCGTTTGCCCTGGGACAAAGCGAGCCTTCACAATAGCTGAACGCTAACACTGCATACTCGTTCCACTTCCAGAACAGGGCTACCGCGAAGCAGTTCTCCGGGGGAAAACGGCCCTTCGCGAAGGGCAGATCTGCCGAGCTCATTGCGGGAAAGCGACAGCAAAGGACGCTTTTCTCCCTCTAACTGCTTTCGTCAGAGGAACGGGGGAAGTCACAGTGTTCTTTCTCTCACTGAGATACACACAATCTGACGTTGCTTCTTTGCTCCGTTGCTGGCGAAGAACTGAAACGGACATACATTCCTGTGGCGAAACACAGGGCTTTGCTAGGATTTCTCTAGGCAGTGTGTTTTCCCTGGGCCTCACTGTATCAACACTATCTCGCAAGGGCAGCACTGCATGGGATTTCCTCTGCCAGGAGAGAGCTGCTGCTTTGTAGTTTGTGCTGGGAAACCTCTCTTTGGCAAGTGCGAATTGACTGCATTCAGGCAGAAAGAAAAGAGAATAGCAAGAGGCCTTTTCTCCCCGGCTGCTTTCCCAAGCCCTTCCAGCTAAAACTATGTCGTTGCTCCTCTGGAGGGATCCCTGCACGGTGACGTAGTTTCTCAGAAGAAGCCCTGCGTTTGCAAGAGCAAATGAGGAATTCGTTGCAGGAAAGAGGAAGGAAAGAAAGTTTCTCTCCCTCTGCCTGCTTTGCTCAGAGGACTGGATGAAGTCAGGGAGTTCTCCCTTTCACTGAGAAACGTGCGGGCTGCTGTTGCCTGTGCGCTCTCCTCTTTGCACTAGAGTCTGCAGTTCCACGCTTTGAACCGTGGAAAGGCGCCGGGCTCTGCTAAGACTTCCCCCGGCGCTTCGTTTGCCCTGGGCCAAAGCGAGCCTTCACATTAGCTGAACGCTAACACTGCATACTCGTTCCACTTCCAGAACAGGGCTACCGCGAGGCAGTTCTCCGGGGGAAAACGGCCCTTCGCGAAGGGCAGATCTGTGGAGCTCATTGCGGGAAAGCGAAAGCAAAGGACGCTTTTCTCCCTCTAACTGCTTTCGTCAGAGGAACGGGGGAAGTCACAGTGTTCTTTCTCTCACTGAGATACACACAATCTGACGTTGCCTCTGAGCTCCGTTGCTGGCAAAGAACTGAAACGGACATACATTCCTGTGGGGAAACACAGGGCTTTGCTAGGATTTCTCTAGGCAGTGTGTTTTCCCTGGGCCTCACTGTAGCAACACTATCTCGCAAGGGCAACACTGAATGGGATTTCCTCTTCATGAGAGAGCTGCTGCTTTGTAGTTTGTGCTGGGAAACCTTGCCTTGGCAGGTGCCAATTGACCGCATTCGGGCAGAAAGAAAAGAGAACAGCAAGCGGCCTTTTCTCCCCGGCTGCTCTGCCAAGCCCTTCCAGCTAAAACTATGTCGTTGCTCCTCTGGAAGGATCTCTGCACCGTGACGTAGTTTTTTAGAAGAAACCTTACGTTTGCAACAGCAAATGAGGAATTCGTTGCAGGAAAGAGGAAGGAAAGAAAGTTTCTCTCCCTCTGCCTGCTTTGCTCAGAGGACTGGATGAAGTCAGGGAGTTCTCCCTTTCACTGAGAAACGTGCGGGCTGCTGTTGCCTGTGCGCTCTCTTCTTTGCAAAAGAGTCTGCTGTTCCACGCTTTGAACCGTGGAAAGGCGCCGGGCTCTGCTAAGACTTCCCCGGGCCCTTCGTTTGCCCTGGGACAAAGCGAGCCTTCACAATAGCTGAACGCTAACACTGCATACTCGTTCCACTTCCAGAACAGGGCTACCGCGAAGCAGTTCTCCGGGGGAAAACGGCCCTTCGCGAAGGGCAGATCTGCCGAGCTCATTGCGGGAAAGCGACAGCAAAGGACGCTTTTCTCCCTCTAACTGCTTTCGTCAGAGGAACGGGGGAAGTCACAGTGTTCTTTCTCTCACTGAGATACACACAATCTGACGTTGCTTCTTTGCTCCGTTGCTGGCGAAGAACTGAAACGGACATACATTCCTGTGGCGAAACACAGGGCTTTGCTAGGATTTCTCTAGGCAGTGTGTTTTCCCTGGGCCTCACTGTATCAACACTATCTCGCAAGGGCAGCACTGCATGGGATTTCCTCTGCCAGGAGAGAGCTGCTGCTTTGTAGTTTGTGCTGGGAAACCTCTCTTTGGCAAGTGCGAATTGACTGCATTCAGGCAGAAAGAAAAGAGAATAGCAAGAGGCCTTTTCTCCCCGGCTGCTTTCCCAAGCCCTTCCAGCTAAAACTATGTCGTTGCTCCTCTGGAGGGATCCCTGCACGGTGACGTAGTTTCTCAGAAGAAGCCCTGCGTTTGCAAGAGCAAATGAGGAATTCGTTGCAGGAAAGAGGAAGGAAAGAAAGTTTCTCTCCCTCTGCCTGCTTTGCTCAGAGGACTGGATGAAGTCAGGGAGTTCTCCCTTTCACTGAGAAACGTGCGGGCTGCTGTTGCCTGTGCGCTCTCCTCTTTGCACTAGAGTCTGCAGTTCCACGCTTTGAACCGTGGAAAGGCGCCGGGCTCTGCTAAGACTTCCCCCGGCGCTTCGTTTGCCCTGGGCCAAAGCGAGCCTTCACATTAGCTGAACGCTAACACTGCATACTCGTTCCACTTCCAGAACAGGGCTACCGCGAGGCAGTTCTCCGGGGGAAAACGGCCCTTCGCGAAGGGCAGATCTGTGGAGCTCATTGCGGGAAAGCGAAAGCAAAGGACGCTTTTCTCCCTCTAACTGCTTTCGTCAGAGGAACGGGGGAAGTCACAGTGTTCTTTCTCTCACTGAGATACACACAATCTGACGTTGCCTCTGAGCTCCGTTGCTGGCAAAGAACTGAAACGGACATACATTCCTGTGGGGAAACACAGGGCTTTGCTAGGATTTCTCTAGGCAGTGTGTTTTCCCTGGGCCTCACTGTAGCAACACTATCTCGCAAGGGCAACACTGAATGGGATTTCCTCTTCATGAGAGAGCTGCTGCTTTGTAGTTTGTGCTGGGAAACCTTGCCTTGGCAGGTGCCAATTGACCGCATTCGGGCAGAAAGAAAAGAGAACAGCAAGCGGCCTTTTCTCCCCGGCTGCTCTGCCAAGCCCTTCCAGCTAAAACTATGTCGTTGCTCCTCTGGAAGGATCTCTGCACCGTGACGTAGTTTTTTAGAAGAAACCTTACGTTTGCAACAGCAAATGAGGAATTCGTTGCAGGAAAGAGGAAGGAAAGAAAGTTTCTCTCCCTCTGCCTGCTTTGCTCAGAGGACTGGATGAAGTCAGGGAGTTCTCCCTTTCACTGAGAAACGTGCGGGCTGCTGTTGCCTGTGCGCTCTCTTCTTTGCAAAAGAGTCTGCTGTTCCACGCTTTGAACCGTGGAAAGGCGCCGGGCTCTGCTAAGACTTCCCCGGGCCCTTCGTTTGCCCTGGGACAAAGCGAGCCTTCACAATAGCTGAACGCTAACACTGCATACTCGTTCCACTTCCAGAACAGGGCTACCGCGAAGCAGTTCTCCGGGGGAAAACGGCCCTTCGCGAAGGGCAGATCTGCCGAGCTCATTGCGGGAAAGCGACAGCAAAGGACGCTTTTCTCCCTCTAACTGCTTTCGTCAGAGGAACGGGGGAAGTCACAGTGTTCTTTCTCTCACTGAGATACACACAATCTGACGTTGCTTCTTTGCTCCGTTGCTGGCGAAGAACTGAAACGGACATACATTCCTGTGGCGAAACACAGGGCTTTGCTAGGATTTCTCTAGGCAGTGTGTTTTCCCTGGGCCTCACTGTATCAACACTATCTCGCAAGGGCAGCACTGCATGGGATTTCCTCTGCCAGGAGAGAGCTGCTGCTTTGTAGTTTGTGCTGGGAAACCTCTCTTTGGCAAGTGCGAATTGACTGCATTCAGGCAGAAAGAAAAGAGAATAGCAAGAGGCCTTTTCTCCCCGGCTGCTTTCCCAAGCCCTTCCAGCTAAAACTATGTCGTTGCTCCTCTGGAGGGATCCCTGCACGGTGACGTAGTTTCTCAGAAGAAGCCCTGCGTTTGCAAGAGCAAATGAGGAATTCGTTGCAGGAAAGAGGAAGGAAAGAAAGTTTCTCTCCCTCTGCCTGCTTTGCTCAGAGGACTGGATGAAGTCAGGGAGTTCTCCCTTTCACTGAGAAACGTGCGGGCTGCTGTTGCCTGTGCGCTCTCCTCTTTGCACTAGAGTCTGCAGTTCCACGCTTTGAACCGTGGAAAGGCGCCGGGCTCTGCTAAGACTTCCCCCGGCGCTTCGTTTGCCCTGGGCCAAAGCGAGCCTTCACATTAGCTGAACGCTAACACTGCATACTCGTTCCACTTCCAGAACAGGGCTACCGCGAGGCAGTTCTCCGGGGGAAAACGGCCCTTCGCGAAGGGCAGATCTGTGGAGCTCATTGCGGGAAAGCGAAAGCAAAGGACGCTTTTCTCCCTCTAACTGCTTTCGTCAGAGGAACGGGGGAAGTCACAGTGTTCTTTCTCTCACTGAGATACACACAATCTGACGTTGCCTCTGAGCTCCGTTGCTGGCAAAGAACTGAAACGGACATACATTCCTGTGGGGAAACACAGGGCTTTGCTAGGATTTCTCTAGGCAGTGTGTTTTCCCTGGGCCTCACTGTAGCAACACTATCTCGCAAGGGCAACACTGAATGGGATTTCCTCTTCATGAGAGAGCTGCTGCTTTGTAGTTTGTGCTGGGAAACCTTGCCTTGGCAGGTGCCAATTGACCGCATTCGGGCAGAAAGAAAAGAGAACAGCAAGCGGCCTTTTCTCCCCGGCTGCTCTGCCAAGCCCTTCCAGCTAAAACTATGTCGTTGCTCCTCTGGAAGGATCTCTGCACCGTGACGTAGTTTTTTAGAAGAAACCTTACGTTTGCAACAGCAAATGAGGAATTCGTTGCAGGAAAGAGGAAGGAAAGAAAGTTTCTCTCCCTCTGCCTGCTTTGCTCAGAGGACTGGATGAAGTCAGGGAGTTCTCCCTTTCACTGAGAAACGTGCGGGCTGCTGTTGCCTGTGCGCTCTCTTCTTTGCAAAAGAGTCTGCTGTTCCACGCTTTGAACCGTGGAAAGGCGCCGGGCTCTGCTAAGACTTCCCCGGGCCCTTCGTTTGCCCTGGGACAAAGCGAGCCTTCACAATAGCTGAACGCTAACACTGCATACTCGTTCCACTTCCAGAACAGGGCTACCGCGAAGCAGTTCTCCGGGGGAAAACGGCCCTTCGCGAAGGGCAGATCTGCCGAGCTCATTGCGGGAAAGCGACAGCAAAGGACGCTTTTCTCCCTCTAACTGCTTTCGTCAGAGGAACGGGGGAAGTCACAGTGTTCTTTCTCTCACTGAGATACACACAATCTGACGTTGCTTCTTTGCTCCGTTGCTGGCGAAGAACTGAAACGGACATACATTCCTGTGGCGAAACACAGGGCTTTGCTAGGATTTCTCTAGGCAGTGTGTTTTCCCTGGGCCTCACTGTATCAACACTATCTCGCAAGGGCAGCACTGCATGGGATTTCCTCTGCCAGGAGAGAGCTGCTGCTTTGTAGTTTGTGCTGGGAAACCTCTCTTTGGCAAGTGCGAATTGACTGCATTCAGGCAGAAAGAAAAGAGAATAGCAAGAGGCCTTTTCTCCCCGGCTGCTTTCCCAAGCCCTTCCAGCTAAAACTATGTCGTTGCTCCTCTGGAGGGATCCCTGCACGGTGACGTAGTTTCTCAGAAGAAGCCCTGCGTTTGCAAGAGCAAATGAGGAATTCGTTGCAGGAAAGAGGAAGGAAAGAAAGTTTCTCTCCCTCTGCCTGCTTTGCTCAGAGGACTGGATGAAGTCAGGGAGTTCTCCCTTTCACTGAGAAACGTGCGGGCTGCTGTTGCCTGTGCGCTCTCCTCTTTGCACTAGAGTCTGCAGTTCCACCCTTTGAACCGTGGAAAGGCGCCGGGCTCTGCTAAGACTTCCCCCGGCGCTTCGTTTGCCCTGGGCCAAAGCGAGCCTTCACATTAGCTGAACGCTAACACTGCATACTCGTTCCACTTCCAGAACAGGGCTACCGCGAGGCAGTTCTCCCGGGGAAAACGGCCCTTCGCGAAGGGCAGATCTGTGGAGCTCATTGCGGGAAAGCGAAAGCAAAGGACGCTTTTCTCCCTCTAACTGCTTTCGTCAGAGGAACGGGGGAAGTCACAGTGTTCTTTCTCTCACTGAGATACACACAATCTGACGTTGCCTCTGAGCTCCGTTGCTGGCAAAGAACTGAAACGGACATACATTCCTGTGGGGAAACACAGGGCTTTGCTAGGATTTCTCTAGGCAGTGTGTTTTCCCTGGGCCTCACTGTAGCAACACTATCTCGCCAGGGCAACACTGCATGGGATTTCCTCTGCCAGGAGAGAGCTGCTGCTTTGTAGTTTGTGCTGGGAAACCTCTCTTTGGCAAGTGCGAATTGACTGCATTCAGGCAGAAAGAAAAGAGAATAGCAAGAGGCCTTTTCTCCCCGGCTGCTTTCCCAAGCCCTTCCAGCTAAAACTATGTCGTTGCTCTTCTGGAAGGATCCCTGCACCGCGACGTAGGTTTTCAGAAGAAGCCCTGCGTTTGCGAGAGCAAATGAGGAATTCTTTGCAGGAAAGAGGAAGGAAAGAAAGTTTCTCTCCCTCTGCCTGCTTTGCTCAGAGGACTGGATGAAGTCAGGGAGTTCTCCCTTTCACTGAGAAATTGCCGGGTGCTGTTGCCTGTGCGCTCTCTTCTTTGCAAAAGAGTCTGCAGTTCCACGCTTTGAACCGTGGAAAGGCGCCGGTTTCTGCTAAGACTTCCCCGGGCGCTTCGTTTGCCGTGGGCAAAAGCTAGCCTTCACAATAGCTGAACGCCAACACTGCATACTCGTTCCACTTCCAGAACAGGGCTACCGCGAGGCAGTTTTCCGCGGGATAACGGCCCTTCGCGAAGGGCCGATCTGCCGAGCTCATTGCGGGAAAGCGACAGCAAAGGACGCTTTTCTCCCTCTAACCGCTTTCGTCAGAGGAACGGGGGAAGTCACAGTGTTCTTTCTCTCACTGAGATACACACAATCTGACGTTGCCTCTGAGCTCCGTTGCTGGCAAAGAACTGAAACGGACATACATTCCTGTGGGGAAACACAGGGCTTTGCTAGGATTTCTCTAGGCAGTGTGTTTTCCCTGGGCCTCACTGTAGCAACACTATCTCGCAAGGGCAACACTGAATGGGATTTCCTCTTCATGAGAGAGCTGCTGCTTTGTAGTTTGTGCTGGGAAACCTTGCCTTGGCAGGTGCCAATTGACCGCATTCGGGCAGAAAGAAAAGAAAATAGCAAGAGGCCTTTTCTCCCCGGCTGCTTTCCCAAGCCCTTCCAGCTAAAACTATGTCGTTGCTCCTCTGGAGGGATCCCTGCACCGCGACGTAGTTTCTCAGAAGAAGCCCTGCGTTTGAAAGAGCAAATGAGAAATTCGTTGCAGGAAAGAGGAAGGAAAGAAAGTTTCTCTCCTTCTGCCTGCTTTGCTCAGAGGACTGGATGAAGTCAGGGAGTTCTCCCTTTCACTGAGAAACGTGCGGGCTGCTGTTGCCTGTGCGCTCTCTTCTTTGCAAAAGAGTCTGCAGTTCCACGCTTTGAACCGTGGAAAAGCGCCGGTTTCTGCTAAGACTTCCCCGGGCGCTTCGTTTGCCGTGGGCTAAAGCTAGCCTTCAGAATAGCTGAACGCCAACACTGCATACTCTTTCCACTTCCAGAAAAGGGCTACCGCGAGGCAGTTCTCCGGGGGAAAACGGCCCTTCGCGAAGGGCCGATCTGCCGAGCTCATTGCGGGAAAGCGAAAGCAAAGGACGCTTTTCACCCTCTAACCGCTTTTGTCAGAGGAACGGGGGAAGTCACAGTGTTCTTTCTCTCACTGAGATACACACAATCTGACGTTGCCTCTGAGCTCCGTTGCTGGCAAAGAACTGAAACTGACATACATTTCTGTGGGGAAACACAGGGCTTTGCTAGGATTTCTCTAGGCAGTGTGTTTTCCCTGGGCCTCGCTGTAGCAACACTATCTCGCCAGGGCAACACTGCATGGGATTTCCTCTGCCAGGAGAGAGCTGCTGCTTTCTAGTTTGTGCTGGGAAACCTTGCTTTGGCAAGTGCCAATTGACCGTATTCAGGCAGAAAGAAAAGAGAACAGCAAGCGGCCTTTTCTCCCCGGCTGCTTTCCCAAGCCCTTCCAGCTAAAACTATGTCGTTGCTCCTCTGGAAGGATCCCTGCCCCGTGACGTAGTTTTTCAGAAGAAGCCTTGCGTTTGCAAGAGCAAATGAGGAATTCGTTGCAGGAAAGAGGAAGGAAAGAAAGTTTCTCTCCTTCTGCCTGCTTTGCTCAGAGGACTGGATGAAGTCAGGGAGTTCTCCCTTTCACTGAGAAATTGCCGGCTGCTGTTGCCTGTGCGCTCTCTTCTTTGCAAAAGAGTCTGCAGTTCCACGCTTTGAACCGTGGAAAGGCGCCGGGCTCTGCTAAGATTTGCCCCGGCCCTTCCTTTGCCCTGGGCCAAAGCGAGCCTTCACATTAGCTGAACGCTAACACTGCATACTCGTTCCACTTCCAGAACAGGGCTACCGCGAGGCAGTTCTCCGGGGGAAAATGGCCCTTCCCGAAGGGCAGATCTGTAGAGCTCATTGCGGGAAAGCGAAAGCAAAGGACGCTTTTCTCCCTCTAACTGCTTTCGTCAGAGGAACGGGGGAAGTCACAGTGTTCTTTCTCTCACTGAGATACACACAATCTGACGTTGCCTCTGAGCTCCGTTGCTGGCAAAGAACTGAAACGGACATACATTCCTGTGGGGAAACACAGGGCTTTGCTAGGATTTCTCTAGGCAGTGTGTTTTCCCTGGGCCTCACTGTACCACCACTATCTCGCCAGGGCAACACTGCATGGGATTACCTCTGCCAGGAGAGAGCTGCTGCTTTGTAGTTTCTGTTGGGAAACCTTGCTTTGGCAAGTGCCAATTGAACGCATTCGGGCAGAAAGAAAAGAGAACAGCAAGCGGCCTTTTCTCCCCGGCTGCTCTGCCAAGCCCTTCCAGCTAAAACTATGTCGTTGCTCCTCTGGAAGGATCTCTGCACCGTGACGTAGTTTTTTAGAAGAAACCTTACGTTTGCAACAGCAAATGAGGAATTCGTTGCAGGAAAGAGGAAGGAAAGAAAGTTTCTCTCCCTCTGCCTGCTTTGCTCAGAGGACTGGATGAAGTCAGGGAGTTCTCCCTTTCACTGAGAAACGTGCGGGCTGCTGTTGCCTGTGCGCTCTCTTCTTTGCAAAAGAGTCTGCTGTTCCACGCTTTGAACCGTGGAAAGGCGCCGGGCTCTGCTAAGACTTCCCCGGGCCCTTCGTTTGCCCTGGGACAAAGCGAGCCTTCACAATAGCTGAACGCTAACACTGCATACTCGTTCCACTTCCAGAACAGGGCTACCGCGAAGCAGTTCTCCGGGGGAAAACGGCCCTTCGCGAAGGGCAGATCTGCCGAGCTCATTGCGGGAAAGCGACAGCAAAGGACGCTTTTCTCCCTCTAACTGCTTTCGTCAGAGGAACGGGGGAAGTCACAGTGTTCTTTCTCTCACTGAGATACACACAATCTGACGTTGCTTCTTTGCTCCGTTGCTGGCGAAGAACTGAAACGGACATACATTCCTGTGGCGAAACACAGGGCTTTGCTAGGATTTCTCTAGGCAGTGTGTTTTCCCTGGGCCTCACTGTATCAACACTATCTCGCAAGGGCAGCACTGCATGGGATTTCCTCTGCCAGGAGAGAGCTGCTGCTTTGTAGTTTGTGCTGGGAAACCTCTCTTTGGCAAGTGCGAATTGACTGCATTCAGGCAGAAAGAAAAGAGAATAGCAAGAGGCCTTTTCTCCCCGGCTGCTTTCCCAAGCCCTTCCAGCTAAAACTATGTCGTTGCTCCTCTGGAGGGATCCCTGCACGGTGACGTAGTTTCTCAGAAGAAGCCCTGCGTTTGCAAGAGCAAATGAGGAATTCGTTGCAGGAAAGAGGAAGGAAAGAAAGTTTCTCTCCCTCTGCCTGCTTTGCTCAGAGGACTGGATGAAGTCAGGGAGTTCTCCCTTTCACTGAGAAACGTGCGGGCTGCTGTTGCCTGTGCGCTCTCCTCTTTGCACTAGAGTCTGCAGTTCCACGCTTTGAACCGTGGAAAGGCGCCGGGCTCTGCTAAGACTTCCCCCGGCGCTTCGTTTGCCCTGGGCCAAAGCGAGCCTTCACATTAGCTGAACGCTAACACTGCATACTCGTTCCACTTCCAGAACAGGGCTACCGCGAGGCAGTTCTCCGGGGGAAAACGGCCCTTCGCGAAGGGCAGATCTGTGGAGCTCATTGCGGGAAAGCGAAAGCAAAGGACGCTTTTCTCCCTCTAACTGCTTTCGTCAGAGGAACGGGGGAAGTCACAGTGTTCTTTCTCTCACTGAGATACACACAATCTGACGTTGCCTCTGAGCTCCGTTGCTGGCAAAGAACTGAAACGGACATACATTCCTGTGGGGAAACACAGGGCTTTGCTAGGATTTCTCTAGGCAGTGTGTTTTCCCTGGGCCTCACTGTACCAACACTGTCTCGCCAGGGCAACACTGCATGGGATTTCCTCTTCATGAGAGAGCTGCTGCTTTGTAGTTTGTGCTGGGAAACCTCTCTTTGGCAAGTGCGAATTGACTGCATTCAGGCAGAAAGAAAAGAGAATAGCAAGAGGCCTTTTCTCCCCGGCTGCTTTCCCAAGCCCTTCCAGCTAAAACTATGTCGTTGCTCTTCTGGAAGGATCCCTGCACCGCGACGTAGGTTTTCAGAAGAAGCCCTGCGTTTGCGAGAGCAAATGAGGAATTCTTTGCAGGAAAGAGGAAGGAAAGAAAGTTTCTCTCCCTCTGCCTGCTTTGCTCAGAGGACTGGATGAAGTCAGGGAGTTCTCCCTTTCACTGAGAAATTGCCGGGTGCTGTTGCCTGTGCGCTCTCTTCTTTGCACTAGAGTCTGCAGTTCCACGCTTTGAACCGTGGAAAGGCGCCGGTTTCTGCTAAGACTTCCCCGGGCGCTTCGTTTGCCGTGGGCAAAAGCTAGCCTTCACAATAGCTGAACGCCAACACTGCATACTCGTTCCACTTCCAGAACAGGTCTACCGCGAGGCAGTTTTCCGCGGGATAACGGCCCTTCGCGAAGGGCCGATCTGCCGAGCTCATTGCGGGAAAGCGACAGCAAAGGACGCTTTTCTCCCTCTAACCGCTTTCGTCAGAGGAACGGGGGAAGTCACAGTGTTCTTTCTCTCACTGAGATACACACAATCTGACGTTGCCTCTGAGCTCCGTTGCTGGCAAAGAACTGAAACGGACATACATTCCTGTGGGGAAACACAGGGCTTTGCTAGGATTTCTCTAGGCAGTGTGTTTTCCCTGGGCCTCACTGTAGCAACACTATCTTGCAAGGGCAACACTGAATGGGATTTCCTCTTCATGAGAGAGCTGCTGCTTTGTAGTTTGTGCTGGGAAACCTTGCCTTGGCAGGTGCCAATTGACCGCATTCGGGCAGAAAGAAAAGAAAATAGCAAGAGGCCTTTTCTCCCCGGCTGCTTTCCCAAGCCCTTCCAGCTAAAACTATGTCGTTGCTCCTCTGGAGGGATCCCTGCACCGCGACGTAGTTTCTCAGAAGAAGCCCTGCGTTTGAAAGAGCAAATGAGAAATTCGTTGCAGGAAAGAGGAAGGAAAGAAAGTTTCTCTCCTTCTGCCTGCTTTGCTCAGAGGACTGGATGAAGTCAGGGAGTTCTCCCTTTCACTGAGAAACGTGCGGGCTGCTGTTGCCTGTGCGCTCTCTTCTTTGCAAAAGAGTCTGCAGTTCCACGCTTTGAACCGTGGAAAAGCGCCGGTTTCTGCTAAGACTTCCCCGGGCGCTTCGTTTGCCGTGGGCTAAAGCTAGCCTTCAGAATAGCTGAACGCCAACACTGCATACTCTTTCCACTTCCAGAAAAGGGCTACCGCGAGGCAGTTCTCCGGGGGAAAACGGCCCTTCGCGAAGGGCCGATCTGCCGAGCTCATTGCGGGAAAGCGAAAGCAAAGGACGCTTTTCACCCTCTAACCGCTTTTGTCAGAGGAACGGGGGAAGTCACAGTGTTCTTTCTCTCACTGAGATACACACAATCTGACGTTGCCTCTGAGCTCCGTTGCTGGCAAAGAACTGAAACTGACATACATTCCTGTGGGGAAACACAGGGCTTTGCTAGGATTTCTCCAGGCAGTGTGTTTTCCCTGGGCCTCACTGTATCAACACTATCTCGCAAGGGCAGCACTGCATGGGATTTCCTCTGCCAGGAGAGAGCTGCTGCTTTGTAGTTTGTGCTGGGAAACCTCTCTTTGGCAAGTGCGAATTGACTGCATTCAGGCAGAAAGAAAAGAGAATAGCAAGAGGCCTTTTCTCCCCGGCTGCTTTCCCAAGCCCTTCCAGCTAAAACTATGTCGTTGCTCCTCTGGAGGGATCCCTGCACGGTGACGTAGTTTCTCAGAAGAAGCCCTGCGTTTGCAAGAGCAAATGAGGAATTCGTTGCAGGAAAGAGGAAGGAAAGAAAGTTTCTCTCCCTCTGCCTGCTTTGCTCAGAGGACTGGATGAAGTCAGGGAGTTCTCCCTTTCACTGAGAAACGTGCGGGCTGCTGTTGCCTGTGCGCTCTCCTCTTTGCACTAGAGTCTGCAGTTCCACGCTTTGAACCGTGGAAAGGCGCCGGGCTCTGCTAAGACTTCCCCCGGCGCTTCGTTTGCCCTGGGCCAAAGCGAGCCTTCACATTAGCTGAACGCTAACACTGCATACTCGTTCCACTTCCAGAACAGGGCTACCGCGAGGCAGTTCTCCGGGGGAAAACGGCCCTTCGCGAAGGGCAGATCTGTGGAGCTCATTGCGGGAAAGCGAAAGCAAAGGACGCTTTTCTCCCTCTAACTGCTTTCGTCAGAGGAACGGGGGAAGTCACAGTGTTCTTTCTCTCACTGAGATACACACAATCTGACGTTGCCTCTGAGCTCCGTTGCTGGCAAAGAACTGAAACGGACATACATTCCTGTGGGGAAACACAGGGCTTTGCTAGGATTTCTCTAGGCAGTGTGTTTTCCCTGGGCCTCACTGTACCAACACTGTCTCGCCAGGGCAACACTGCATGGGATTTCCTCTGCCAGGAGAGAGCTGCTGCTTTGTAGTTTGTGCTGGGAAACCTCTCTTTGGCAAGTGCGAATTGACTGCATTCAGGCAGAAAGAAAAGAGAATAGCAAGAGGCCTTTTCTCCCCGGCTGCTTTCCCAAGCCCTTCCAGCTAAAACTATGTCGTTGCTCTTCTGGAAGGATCCCTGCACCGCGACGTAGGTTTTCAGAAGAAGCCCTGCGTTTGCGAGAGCAAATGAGGAATTCTTTGCAGGAAAGAGGAAGGAAAGAAAGTTTCTCTCCCTCTGCCTGCTTTGCTCAGAGGACTGGATGAAGTCAGGGAGTTCTCCCTTTCACTGAGAAATTGCCGGGTGCTGTTGCCTGTGCGCTCTCTTCTTTGCAAAAGAGTCTGCAGTTCCACGCTTTGAACCGTGGAAAGGCGCCGGTTTCTGCTAAGACTTCCCCGGGCGCTTCGTTTGCCGTGGGCAAAAGCTAGCCTTCACAATAGCTGAACGCCAACACTGCATACTCGTTCCACTTCCAGAACAGGGCTACCGCGAGGCAGTTCTCCGGGGGAAAACGGCCCTTCGCGAAGGGCCGATCTGCCGAGCTCATTGCGGGAAAGCGACAGCAAAGGACGCTTTTCTCCCTCTAACCGCTTTCGTCAGAGGAACGGGGGAAGTCACAGTGTTCTTTCTCTCACTGAGATACACACAATCTGACGTTGCCTCTGAGCTCCGTTGCTGGCAAAGAACTGAAACGGACATACATTCCTGTGGGGAAACACAGGGCTTTGCTAGGATTTCTCTAGGCAGTGTGTTTTCCCTGGGCCTCACTGTAGCAACACTATCTCGCAAGGGCAACACTGAATGGGATTTCCTCTTCATGAGAGAGCTGCTGCTTTGTAGTTTGTGCTGGGAAACCTTGCCTTGGCAGGTGCCAATTGACCGCATTCGGGCAGAAAGAAAAGAAAATAGCAAGAGGCCTTTTCTCCCCGGCTGCTTTCCCAAGCCCTTCCAGCTAAAACTATGTCGTTGCTCCTCTGGAGGGATCCCTGCACCGCGACGTAGTTTCTCAGAAGAAGCCCTGCGTTTGAAAGAGCAAATGAGAAATTCGTTGCAGGAAAGAGGAAGGAAAGAAAGTTTCTCTCCTTCTGCCTGCTTTGCTCAGAGGACTGGATGAAGTCAGGGAGTTCTCCCTTTCACTGAGAAACGTGCGGGCTGCTGTTGCCTGTGAGCTCTCTTCTTTGCAAAAGAGTCTGCAGTTCCACGCTTTGAACCGTGGAAAAGCGCCGGTTTCTGCTAAGACTTCCCCGGGCGCTTCGTTTGCCGTGGGCTAAAGCTAGCCTTCAGAATAGCTGAACGCCAACACTGCATACTCTTTCCACTTCCAGAAAAGGGCTACCGCGAGGCAGTTCTCCGGGGGAAAACGGCCCTTCGCGAAGGGCCGATCTGCCGAGCTCATTGCGGGAAAGCGAAAGCAAAGGACGCTTTTCACCCTCTAACCGCTTTTGTCAGAGGAACGGGGGAAGTCACAGTGTTCTTTCTCTCACTGAGATACACACAATCTGACGTTGCCTCTGAGCTCCGTTGCTGGCAAAGAACTGAAACTGACATACATTTCTGTGGGGAAACACAGGGCTTTGCTAGGATTTCTCTAGGCAGTGTGTTTTCCCTGGGCCTCGCTGTAGCAACACTATCTCGCCAGGGCAACACTGCATGGGATTTCCTCTGCCAGGAGAGAGCTGCTGCTTTCTAGTTTGTGCTGGGAAACCTTGCTTTGGCAAGTGCCAATTGACCGTATTCAGGCAGAAAGAAAAGAGAACAGCAAGCGGCCTTTTCTCCCCGGCTGCTTTCCCAAGCCCTTCCAGCTAAAACTATGTCGTTGCTCCTCTGGAAGGATCCCTGCCCCGTGACGTAGTTTTTCAGAAGAAGCCTTGCGTTTGCAAGAGCAAATGAGGAATTCGTTGCAGGAAAGAGGAAGGAAAGAAAGTTTCTCTCCTTCTGCCTGCTTTGCTCAGAGGACTGGATGAAGTCAGGGAGTTCTCCCTTTCACTGAGAAACGTGCGGGCTGCTGTTGCCTGTGCGCTCTCTTCTTTGCAAAAGAGTCTGCAGTTCCACGCTTTGAACCGTGGAAAGGCGCCGGGCTCTGCTAAGATTTGCCCCGGCCCTTCCTTTGCCCTGGGCCAAAGCGAGCCTTCACATTAGCTGAACGCTAACACTGCATACTCGTTCCACTTCCAGAACAGGGCTACCGCGAGGCAGTTCTCCGGGGGAAAATGGCCCTTCCCGAAGGGCAGATCTGTAGAGCTCATTGCGGGAAAGCGAAAGCAAAGGACGCTTTTCTCCCTCTAACTGCTTTCGTCAGAGGAACGGGGGAAGTCACAGTGTTCTTTCTCTCACTGAGATACACACAATCTGACGTTGCCTCTGAGCTCCGTTGCTGGCAAAGAACTGAAACGGACATACATTCCTGTGGCGAAACACAGGGCTTTGCTAGGATTTCTCTAGGCAGTGTGTTTTCCCTGGGCCTCACTGTACCACCACTATCTCGCCAGGGCAACACTGCATGGGATTACCTCTGCCAGGAGAGAGCTGCTGCTTTGTAGTTTCTGTTGGGAAACCTTGCTTTGGCAAGTGCCAATTGAACGCATTCGGGCAGAAAGAAAAGAGAACAGCAAGCGGCCTTTTCTCCCCGGCTGCTCTGCCAAGCCCTTCCAGCTAAAACTATGTCGTTGCTCCTCTGGAAGGATCCCTGCACCGTGACGTAGTTTTTCAGAAGAAGCCTTACGTTTGCAAGAGCAAATGAGGAATTCGTTGCAGGAAAGAGGAAGGAAAGAAAGTTTCTCTCCTTCTGCCTGCTTTGCTCAGAGGACTGGATGAAGATAGGGAGTTCTCCCTTTCACTGAGAAACGTGCGGGCTGCTGTTGCCTGTGCGCTCTCTTCTTTGCAAAAGAGTCTGCAGTTCCACGTTTTGAACCGTGGAAAGGCGCCGGGCTCTGCTAAGATTTCCCCCGGCGCTTTGTTTGCATGGGTCAAAGCGAGCCTTCACATTAGCCGAACGCTAACACTGCATACTCGTTCCACTTCCAGAACAGGGCTACCGCGAGGCATTTCTCCGGGGAAAAACGGCCCTTCGCGAAGGGCAGATCTGTCGAGCTCATTCCGGAAAAGCGAAAGCAAAGGACGCTTTTCTCCCTCTAACTGCTTTCGTCAGAGGAACGGGGGAAGTCACAGTGTTCTTTCTCTCACTGAGATACACACAATCTGACGTTGCCTCTGAGCTCCGTTGCTGGCAAAGAACTGAAACGGACATACATTCCTGTGGGGAAACACAGGGCTTTGCTAGGATTTCTCTAGGCAGTGTGTTTTCCCTGGGCCTCACTGTAGCAACACTATCTCGCAAGGGCAACACTGAATGGGATTTCCTCTTCATGAGAGAGCTGCTGCTTTGTAGTTTGTGCTGGGAAACCTTGCCTTGGCAGGTGCCAATTGACCGCATTCGGGCAGAAAGAAAAGAAAATAGCAAGAGGCCTTTTCTCCCCGGCTGCTCAGCCAAGCCCTTCCAGCTAAAACTATGTCGTTGCTCCTCTGGAAGGATCCCTGCACCGTGACGTAGTTTTTCAGAAGAAGCCTTGCGTTTGCAAGAGCAAATGAGAAATTCGTTGCAGGAAAGAGGAAGGAAAGAAAGTTTCTCTCCTTCTGCCTGCTTTGCTCAGAGGACTGGATGAAGTCAGGGAGTTCTCCCTTTCACTGAGAAACGTGCGGGCTGCTGTTGCCTGTGCGCTCTCTTCTTTGCAAAAGAGTCTGCAGTTCCACGCTTTGAACCGTCGAAAGGCGCCGGGCGCTGCTAAGATTTCCCCCGGCGCTTCGTTTGCCCTGGGCCAAAGCGAGCCTTCACATTAGCTGAACGCTAACACTGCATACTCGTTCCACTTCCAGAACAGGGCTATCGCGAGGCAGTTCTCCGGGGAAAAACGGCCCTTCGCGAAGGGCAGATCTGTGGAGCTCATTGCGGGAAAGCGAAAGCAAAGGACGCTTTTCTCCCTCTAACCGCTTTCGTCAGAGGAACGGGGGAAGTCACAGTGTTCTTTCTCTCACTGAGATACACACAATCTGACGTTGCCTCTGAGCTCCGTTGCTGGCAAAGAACTGAAACGGACATACATTCCTGTGGGGAAACACAGGGCTTTGCTAGGATTTCTCTAGGCAGTGTGTTTTCCCTGGGCCTCACTGTACCAACACTATCTCGCAAGGGCAGCACTGCATGGGATTTCCTCTGCCAGGAGAGAGCTGCTGCTTTGTAGTTTGTGCTGGGAAACCTTGCTTTGGCAAGTGCCAACTGACCGCAGTGAGGCAGAAAGAAAAGAGAATAGCAATAGGCCTTTTCTCCCCGGCTGCTTTCCCAAGCCCTTCCAGCTAAAACTATGTCGTTGCTCCTCTGGAAAGATCCCTGCACCTCGACGCAGGTTTTCAGAAGTAGCCCTGCGTTTGCAAGAGCAAATGAGGAATTCGTTGCAGGAAAGAGGAAGGAAAGAAAGTTTCTCTCCTTCTGCCTGCTTTGCTCAGAGGACTGGATGAAGTCAGGGAGTTCTCCCTTTCACTGAGAAGCGTGCAGGCTGCTGTTGCCTGTGTGCTCTCTTCTTTGCAAATGAGTCTGCAGTTCCACGCTTTGAACCGTGGAAAGGCGCTGGGCTCTGCTAAGATTTCCCCCGGCGCTTCGTTTGCCCTGGGCCAAAGCGAGCCTTCACAATAGCTGAACGCTATCACTGCATACTCGTTCCACTTCCAGAACAGGGCTACCGCGAGGCAGTTCTCCGGGGGAAAACGTCCCTTCGCGAAGGGCAGATCTGCTTAGCTCATTGCGGGAAAGCGAAAGCAAAGGATGCTTTTCTCCCTCTAACCGCTTTCGTCAGAGGAACGGGGGAAGTCACAGTGTTCTTTCTCTCACTGAGATACACACAATCTGACGTTGCCTCTTTGCTCCGTTGCTGGCGAAGAACTGAAATGGACATACATTTCTTTGGGGAAACATAGGGCTTTGCTAGGATTTCTCTAGGCAGTGTGTTTTAAACCCCTAACAACAAACAACACTAACCCTCTAACAACAACAAACACTAACCTCCTGAATAAAAGCAACACTAACCCCCTAACAACAACCAACACTAACCCCCTAACAACAAACAACACGAAAACCCTAACAACAAACTCCACTAAACCCCAAGAAACAACTCTAAAAGCCTAAAAACAAAAAATACTAAACACTTAACAACAAACAACACTAACACCCTAACCACAACCAACCCTAACATCATAACAACAAAGAACACTAACACCCTAAGAACAAACAACACTAACCCGCAACAAAAAACAACAGTAACCCCCTTAGAACAAGAACCCTAACCCCCTAACAACAAACAACCCTAAACCATTAATAACAAACAAAACTAACCCCGGAACAACAAACAACACTAACCCCCTAACAACAGACAACACTAAGCCCTTAACAACAAACAACCCTAACCCCGAACAAGAAACATCCCTAACGCCTTAACAACGAACAACATAACCAAACAGCAAACAACACTAACCCACTAAGAACAAACACTAACCCCGTAACAACAAACTACCCTAACCCCGTAACAACAAACAACCCTAACTTACTAACAACAAACAACATTAACCAGCTAACAACAAACAACACTAACCCCCTAACAACTAATAACCCTAAATCCCTAATAACAAACAACACTAACCCCTAACAACAAAAAACCCTAATACACTAACAACAAACAACCCTAACACGCTAAAAACCAACAACACTAACCCCCAACCACAAACAGCACTAACCCAATCAAAATAAAAAACACTAACCCCCTAACAACAACCAACACTTTCCCCGTAACAACAAACAACACTAACCCCCTAGCAAGAACCAACACTAACCCCCTAACAAGAAAGAACCCTAATCCCCTAACAACAAACCACCCTAAGCCCCTAACAACAAACAACACTAAACCCCTAACAACAAACAACACTAACCCCCTAACATCAAACTAACCTAACCCCCTAACAACAAACAACCCTAAGCCACTAAAAACAAACAACACTAACCCCCTAACAGGAAACTACCCTAACCTCGTAACCAAAAATATCCTAACCCCGTAAGAACAAACACCCCTAAGCCCCTAACAACAAACAACACTAACACACTAACAACCAACAACCCTAAACCTCTAAAAGCAAACAAAACTAACCCCCTAACAACTATCAACACCAACACTGTAACAACAAACACTAACCCCCTAACAACAAACAACCCTAACTCCCTAACAACCAACTACACTAACCTCCTAACCACAAACAGCAATAACCCAGTAAAAACAAAGAACACTAACCCCCTAACAGCAACCAACACTTACCCCCTAAAAACAAACAACACTAACCCCCTAACAGGAAACAACCCTAATCCCCTAACAACAAACAACCCTAAGCCCCTAAGAACAAAAAACTCTAAACACCGAACAACAAACAACACTAAACCCCTAACCACAAACAACACTAACCCCCTAACAACCAACAACACTAACCCCCTAACCACAAACTACACTAACACCCTAACAACAAACAACACTAAACCCCAACAAGAAACAAACCTAAACCCCTAACAACAAACAACACTAACCCCTAACAACCAGCAACACTAACTCCCTAACCCCAAACAGCACTAACCCACTAAGAACAAAAAACACTAACCTACTAACAACAACCAACACTAACGCCCTAAGAACAAACAACACTAACCCCCTAACAACAAACAACCCTAACCCCCTAACAACAAACAACCGTAACCAAACAACAAAGAACCCTAACCCACTAACAACAAACAACACTAACTCTATAACAAGAAACTACACTAACCCCGTAACAACAAAAAATCCTATCCCCGTAATAACAAAGAACACTAACCCCGTAACAACAAACAACCCTAATCCCCTAACAGCAAACAACCCTAACCCCCTAACAACCAATAACCCTAACCGCCTAACAAAAACCAACACTTTCCCCCTAAAAACAAACAACACTAACCCCCTAACAACAAACAACCCTAACCCCCTAAACAACCAGCAACACTAACCCCCTAACCACCAACACCACTAAGCCAGTAAAAACAAAAAAAACTAACCCCCTAGCAACAACCAACACTTATCCCCTAAAAACAAACAACACTAACCCCCAACAAGAAAGAACCCAAATCCTTTAACAGCAAACAACTCTAACCCCCTAACAGCAAAAAACTCTGAACCCCTAACAACAAACAACACTAACCCACTAACAACAAACAACCCTAACCCCCTAACAACAAAGAACCCTGACCCCCTAACAACCAGCAACACTAACCCCCAACCACAAACACTAATACCCTAAGAACAAAAACCACAAAACCCCAACAAGAAACAACCCTAAACAGCTAACAATAAACAACACTAACCTCCTAACAACAACTATCACTAACACCCTAACAACAACCATCCCTAAACCCCCAACAGCAAACACCACTATCCCCCAACAAGAAACAACCCTAAACCCCTAAAAAGAAACATTAACCCCGTAACAACAAACAACACTAACGCTCTAACCACAAAAAACACTAACACCCTAAGAACAAACAACACCAACCCCCTAACAACAAACAACACTAACACCCTAACAACAACAAACCCAAAACCCTTAATAACAAACGCTGACCCCGAACAAGAAACATTAACCCCCAACAAAAAAAAGCACAAACCCCCTAACAACAAGAACACTAATCCCCTAACAACAAACAACCCTAACCCACTAACAACAAACAACCTTAACCCCCCAAAACAAACAACCCTAACCCCCTAAAAACCAACAACACTAACCCCCTAACAACAAACAACACTTACCCCCTAACAACAAACAATCCTAACACCCTAAAAACAAACAATGCAAACCCCCTAAAAACAAACAACCCTAAAACCCTAAAAACAAACAACACTGAACCCCTAAAAACAAACAACACTAAGCCACTAACAACACACAGCACTAACCAACTAATAACAAAAAACACTAACGCCCTAATGACAAGCAACACTAACACCTAACAACAAACAACACTAAACACCTAACAACCATCGACCGTAATCTCCTAACAAGAAACAACCCTAACGCCCTGACAACAAACAACACTCACCCCCTAACAACAAACAACACTGAACCCCTAACAAAAAACCAAATTAACCCCTAATAACAAACAACCCTAACCCCTAACAACAAACAACCCTAACACCCTAACAACAAGCAACACTCAGCCCCTAACAACAAACAACACTAACCCCCAAAAACAAACAACAATAACCAACTAAAAAAACACAATCCTAACCCCCTAACAACAAAAAACACTAATACCCTAAAAACAAACAACTCTAAACAGCTAAAAACAAACAACACTGAACCCCTGATAACAAACAACACTAATCCCCTAACAACAAACAACCCTAACCCACTAAAAACAAACAAAATTGATCCCCTAACAAACAACACTAACCTCCAACAACAAACAACACTAACTCCCTAACATAAAACAACACTAAGCCCCGAACAACAAAAAACTCTAACACACTGACAAACACTCCTAACATCCTAACAACAAGCAACACTAACGCCCTAAGAACAACAAACCTAAACCCCTAACAACAAACAACACTAACCCACAAACAACAAACAACAATAAACCCCTAACAACAAACAACACTAACCCCCTAACAACAAACAGCCCTAACCCCGTAACAACAAACAAACCTAACCACCTAACAACAAACAACCCTAACAAAATAACAACAAACTACCCTAACCCCCAAAAAACAAACAACACTAACCCGCAACCACAAACAGCACTAACACCCTAACCACAAACAACACTAACACCCTAACCACAAACAACACTAACCCCGTAAGAACAAACAACACTAACCCCCAACAACAAACAACACTAACATCCTAACAACAAAAACTACTAAACCCTAACAAGAAATAAACCTAAACCCCTAACAACAAGCACTAACCCCCTAACAACAAACAACACGAAACCCCTAACAAGAAACTAACCTAACCCTGTAACAACAAACAACCCTAACCTCCTAACAACAAACAATCCTAACCCCCTAATAAACAACAACACTAACCCCCTAACCACAAACAACACTAACACCCTAACAACAAAAACTACTAAACCCCAACCAGAAACAACCCTAAACCCCTAACAACAAACACTAACCCCCTAACAACAAACAACACTAAACCCCTAACAAGAAAGTAACCTAACACCGTAACAACAAACAACCCTAACCTCCTAACACCAAACAACCTTAAACCCGTAACAAACAACCCTAAACCCGTAACAACAAACAACACTAACACCCTAACAACAAAAACCAGTAAACCCCAACAAGAAATAACACTAAACCCCTAACAACAAACACTAACCCCCTAACAACAAACAACACTAAACCCCTAACAAGAAACTAACCTAACCCTGTAACAACAAACAACCCTAACCTCCTAACAACAAACAACCTTAAACTCCTAACAACAAACAACCCTAAACCCCTAACAACAAACAACACTAACACCCTAACAACAAAAACCACTAAACCCCAACAAGAAACAACACTAAACCCCTAACAACAAACACTAACCCCCTAACAACAAACAACACTAAACCCCTAACAAGAAACTAACATAACCCTGTAACAACAAACAACCCTAACCTCCTAACAACAAACAACCTTAACCCCCTAACAACAAACAACCCTAAACCCCTAACAACAAACAATCCTAACCCCCTAACAACCAACAACGCTCACCCCCTAACCACAAACAACACTAACACCCTAACCACAAACAACACTAACCCCGTAAGAACAAACAACACTAACCCCCTAACAACAAACAACACTAACACCCTAACAACAAAAACTACTAAACCCCAACAAGAAACAACCCTAAACCCCTAACAACAAACACTAACCCCCTAACAACAAACAACACTAAACCCCTAACAAGAAACTAACCTAACCCCGTAACAACAAACAACCCTAACCTCCTAAAAACAAACAACCTTAAACCCCTAACAACAAACAACCCTAAACCCCTAACAACAAACATTAACACCCTAACAACAAAAACCAGTAAACCCCAACAAGAAACAACACTAAACCCCTAACAACAAACACTAACCCCTAACAACAAACAACACTAAACCCCTAACAAGAAACTAACCTAACCCTGTAACAACAAACAACCCTAACCTCCTAACAACAAACAACCCTAAACCCCTAACAACAAACAATTCTAACCCCCTAACAACCAACAATGCACACCCCCTAACCACAAACAACACTAACACCCTAACCACACACAACACTAACCCCGTAAGAACAAACAACACTAAGCCCCTAACCACAAACAACACTAACACCCTAACAACAAAAACTACTAAACCCCAACAAGAAACAACACTAAACCCCTAACAACAAACACTAACCCCCTAACAACAAACAACACTAAACCCCTAAAAAGAAACTAACCTAACCCCGTAACAACAAACAACCCTAACCTCCTAACAACAAACAAACTTAAACCCCTATCAACAAACAACCCTAAACCCCTAACAACAAACAACACTAACACCCTAACAACAAAAACCACTAAAACCCAACAAGAAACAACACTAAACCCCTAAGAACAAACACTAAACCCCTAACAACAAACAACACTAAACCCCTAACAAGAAACTAACCTAAACCTGTAAGAACAAACAACCCTAACCTCCTAACAACAAACAACACTAACCCCCTAACAAACAACAACACTAACCCCCTAACCACAAACAACACTAACACCCTAACAACAAAAACTACTAAACCCCAACAAGAAACAACCCTGAACCCCTAACAACAAACACTAACCCCCTAACAACAAACAACACTAAACCCCTAACAAGAAACTAACCTAACCCCGTAACAACAAACAACCCTAACCACCTAACAACAAACAACCTTAAACCCCTAACAACAAACAACCCTAAACCCCTAACAACAAACAACACTAACACCCTAACAACAAAAAACACTAAACCCCAACAAGAAAAAACACTAAACCCCTAACAACAAACACTAACCCCATAACAACAAACAACACTAAACCCCTAACAAGAAAGTAACCTAACCCTGTAACAACAAACAACCCTAACCTCCTAACAACAAACAATCCTAACCCCCTAACAACCAACAACGCTCACCCCCTAACCACAAACAGCACTAACACCCTAACCACTATCAACACTAACCCGGTAAGAACAAACAACACTAAACCCCTAACAACAAACAACACTAACACAATAACAACAAAAACTACTAAACCCCAACAAGAAAAAACCCTAAACCCCTAACAACAAACACTAACCCCCTAACAACAAACAACACTAAACCCCTAACAAGAAGCTAACCTAACCCTGTAACAACAAAGAACCCTAACCTCCTAACAACAAACAACCTTAACCCCCTAACAACAAACAACACTAACAAACTAACAACAAAAACCACTAAACCCCAACAAGAAACAACACTAAACCCCTAACAACAAACACTAACTCCCTAACAACAAACAACACTAAACCCGTAACAAGAAACTAACCTAACCCTGTAACAACAAACAACCCTAACCACAGAACAACAAGGAACCTTAACCCCCTAGCAGCAAACAACCCTAAATCCCTACCAAGAAACAATCCTAACCCCCTAACAACCAACAACGCTCACCCCCTAACCACAAACAGCACTAAAACCCTAACCACAAACAACACTAACCCCCTAACAACAAACAAGACTAACACCCTAACAACAAAAACTACTAAACCCAAACAAGAAACTACACTAAACCCCTAACAACAAACACTAACCCCCTAACAACAAACAACACTAAACCCCTAACAAGAAACTAACCTAACCCCCTAACAACAAACAACCCTAAACCCCTAACAACAAACAACCCTAACCCCCTTACAACAAACAACCCTAAACCCTAACAACAAACAAGCCTAAAATTCTAACAACAAACAACCCTAACCCGCTAACAAACAACAACACTAACCCCCTAACCACAAACAACACTAACACCCTAACAACAAAAACTACTAAACCTCAACAAGAAACAACCCTAAACCCCTAAGAACAAACACTAACCCCCTAACAACAAACAACACTAAACCCCTAACAAGAAACTAATATAACCCCGTAACAACAAACAACCCTAACCTCCTAACAACACACAACCTTAAACCCCTAACAACAAACAATCCTAACCCCCAACAACCAACAAAGCTCACCCCCTAACCACAAACAACACTAACACCATAACCACAAACAACACTAACCCCGTAAGAACAAACAACACTAACCCCCTAACAACAAACAACACTAACACCCTAACAACAAAAACTAATAAACCCAACAAGAAACAACCCTAAACCCCTAACAACAAACACTAACCCCCTAACAACAAACAACACTAAACCCCTAAAAAGAAACTAACCTAACCCCGTAACAACAAACAACACTAACCTCCTAAGAACAAACAACCTTAAACCCCTAACAACAAACAACCATAAACCCCTAACAACAAACATTAACACCCTAACAACATAAACCAGTAAACCCCAACAAGAAACAACACTAAACCCCTGACAACAAACACTAACCTCTAACAACAAACAACACTAAACCCCTAACAAGAAACTAACCTAACCCTGTAACAACAAACAACCCTAACCTCCTAACAACAAACAACCTTAACCCCCTAACAACAAACAACCCTAAACCCCTAACAACAAACAATCCTAACCCCCTAACAACCAACAACGCACACCCCCTAACCACAAACAACACTAACACCCTAACCACACACAACACTAACCCCGTAAGAACAAACAACACTAAGCCCCTAACCACAAACAACACTAACACCCTAACAACAAAAACTACTAAACCCCAACAAGAAACAACCCTAAACCCCTAACAACAAACACTAACCCCCTAACAACAAACAACACTAAACCCCATAAAGAAACTATCCTAACCCCGTAACAACAAACAACCCTAACCTCCTAAAAACAAACAAACTTAAACCCCTATCAACAAACAACCCTAAACCCCTAACAACAAACAACACTAACACCCTAACAACAAAAACCACTAAAACTCAACAAGAAACAACACTAAACCCCTAACAACAAACACTAAACCCCTAACAACAAACAACACTAAGCCCCTAACAAGAAACTAACCTAACCCTGTAACAACAAACAATCCTAACCTCCTAACAACAAACAACCTTTACCCCCTAACAACAAACTACCTTAAACCCCTAACAACAAACAATCCTAACACCCTAACAACCAACAACGCTCACCCCCAACCACAAACAACACTAACCCCGTAAGAACAAACAACACTAACCCCCTAACAACGAACAACACTAGCACCCTAACAACAAAAACTACTAAACCCCAACAAGAAACAACCCTAAACCCCTAACAACAAACACTAACCCCCTACCAACAAAGAACACTAAACCCCTAACAAGAAACTTACCTAACCCTGTAAGAACAAACAACTCTAACCTCCTAACAACAAACAACCGTAACCCCCTAACAACAAACAACCTTAAACCCCTAACAAGAAACAAACCTAAACACCTAACAACAAAGAACACTAACACCCTAACAACAAAAAACATTACCCCAACAAGAAACAACACTAAACCCCTAACAACAAACACTAAACTCCTAACAACAAACAACACTAAACCACTAAGAAGAAACTAACCTCACCCCGTAACAACAAACAACCCTAACCTCCTAAAAACAAACAACCTTAAACCCCTAACAACAAACAACCCTAAACCCCTAACAACAAACAACATTTACACCCTAACAACAAAAAACACCAAAACCCAACAAGAAACAACACTAAACCCCTAACAAAAAACACTAACCCCCTAACAACAAACAACACTAAACCCCTAACAAGAAACTAACCTAACCCTGTAACAACAAACAACCCTAACCTCCTAAGAACAAACAACCTTAACCCCCTAACAACAAACAACCCTAAACCCCTAACAACAAACAATCCTAACCCCCTAACAACCAACAACGCACACCCCCTAACCACAAACAACACTAACACCCTAACCACAAACAACACTAACCCCGTAAGAACAAACAACACTAACCCCCGAACAACAAACAACACTAACACCCTAACAAGAAAAACCACTAAACCCAACAAGAAACAACCCTAAACCATTAACAACAAACACTAACCCCCTAACAATAAACAACACTAAACCCCTAACAGGAAACTAACCTAACCCCATAACAACAAACAACCCTAACCTCCTAACAACAAACAACCTTAAACTCCTAACAACAAACAACCCTTAACCCCTAACAACAAACAACACTAACACCCTAACAACAAAAACCACTAAACCCGAACAAGAAACAACACTAAACCCCTAACAACAAATACTAACCCCCAACAACAAACAACACTAAACCCCTAACAAGAAACTAACCTAACCCTGTAACAACAAACAACCCTAACCTCCTAACAACAAACAACCCTTACCCCCTAACAAACAACAACACTAACTCCCTAACCACAAACAATACTAACACCCTAGCAACAAAAACTACTAAACCACATCAAGAAACAACCCTAAACCCCTAACAACAAACACTAACCCCCTAACAACAAACAACACTGAACCCCTAACAAGAAACTAACCTAACCCCGTAACAACAAACAACCCTAACCTACTAACAACAAACAACCTTAAACCCCTAACAACAAACAACCCTAAACCCCTAACAACAAACAACACTAACACCCTAACAACAAAAAACACTAAACCCCAACAAGAAACAACCCTAAACCCCTAACAACAAACACTAACCCCCTAACAACAAACAACACTAAACCCCTAACAAGAAACTTACCTAACCCCGTAACAACAAACAACCCTAACCTCCTAACAACAAACAACCTTAACCCCCTAACAACAAACAACCCTAAACCCCTAACAAAAAACAATCCTAACCCCCTAACAACCAACAACGCTCACCCCCTAACCACAAACAACACTAACACCCTAAGCACAAACAACACTAACCCCGTAAGAACAAAGAACACTAATCCCCCTAACCACAAACAACACTAACACCCTAACAACAAAAACTACTAAACCCCAACAAGAAACAACACTAAACCCCTAACAACAAACACTAACCCCCTAACAACAAACAACACTAAACCCCTAACAAGAAACTAAGCTAACCCCGTAACAACAAACAACCCTAACCTGCTAACAGCAAACAACCTTAAACCCCTAACAACAAACAACCCTAAACCCCTAACAACAAACAACACTAACCCCCTAACAACCAACAACGCTCACCCCCTAACCACAAACAACACTAACACCCTAACCACAAACAACACTAACCCCGTAAGAACAAACACTAACCCCCTAACAACAAAAACCACTAAAGCCCAACAAGAAACAACGCTAAACCCCTAAATACAAACAACACTAACCCCCTAACCACTAACAACACTAACACCCTAAAAACAAAAACCACTAAACCTCAACAAGAAACAACCCGAAACCCCTAAATAGAAACAACACTAACCACCTAACAACAACCCGAACCCCCTAAAAAGAAACAACCCTAACCCCCAACAACAAACTACTCTAACCCACTAACAACAAACAACCCTAAGCCCCAAACAACAAAGAACCCTAACACTCTAAAAAGAAACAACACTAACCCCCTAACAACAAAAACCACTAAACCCCATCAAGAAACAACACTAAACCCCTAACAACAAAAACTAACCCCCTAACAACAAACAACACTAAACCCCTAACAAGAAACTAACCTAACCCTCTAAAAACAAACAACCCTAACCTCCTAACAACAAACAACCCTAACCCCCTAACAAACAACAACACTAACCCCCTAACCACAAACAACACTAACACCCTAACAACAAAAACTACTAAACCCCAACAAGAAACAACCCTAAACCCCTAACAACAAACACTAACCCCCTAACAACAAACAACACTAAACCCCTAACAAGAAACTAACCTAACCCCGTAACAACAAACAACCCTAACCTCCTAACAACAAACAAACTTAAACCCCTAACAACAAACAACCCTAAACCCCTAACAACAAACAACACTAACACCCTAACAACAAAAACCACTAAACCCCAACAAAAAACAACACTAAACCCCTAACAACAAACACTAACCCCCTAACAACAAACAACACTAAACCCCTAACAAGAAACTAACCTAACCCTGTAACAAAAAAACAACCCTAACCTCCTAACAACAAACAACCTTAACCCCCTAACAACAAACAACCCAAAAACCCCTAACAACAAACAATCCTAACCTGCTAACAACCAACAACGCACACCCCCTAACCACAAACAACACTAACACCCTAACCACAAACAACACTAACCCCGTAAGAACAAACAACACTAACCCCCTAACAACAAACAACACTAACACCCTAACAAGAAAAACCACTAAACCCAACAAGAAACAACCCTAAACCCCTAACAACAAACACTAACCCCCTAACAACAAACAACACTAAACCCCTAACAAGAAACTAACCTAACTCCATAACAACAAAAAACCCTAACCTCCTAACAACAAACAACCTTAAACTCCTAACAACAAACAACCCTAAACCCCTAACAACAAACAACACTAACACCCTAACAAGAAAAACCACTAAACCCCAACAAGAAACAACACTAAACCCCTAACAACAAATACTAACCCCCAACAACAAACAACACTAAACCCCTAACAAGAAACTAACCTAACCCCGTAACAACAAACAACCCTAACCTCCTAACAACAAACAACCCTAAGCCCCTAACAAACAACAACACTAACTCCCTAACCACAAACAATACTAACACCCTAGCAACAAAAACTACTAAACCCCAACAAGAAACAACCCTAAACCCCTAACAACAAACACTAACCCCCTAACAGCAAACAACACTAAACCCCTAACAAGAAACTAACCTAACCCCCTAACAACCAACAACGCACACCCCTAACCACAAACAACACTAACACCCTAACCACAAACATCACTAACCCCGTAAGAACAAACTACACTAACCCCCTAACAACAAACAACACTAACACCCTAACAACAAAAACTACTAAACCCAACAAGAAACAACCCTAAACCCCTAACAACAAACACTAACCCCCTAACAACAAACAACACTAAACCCCTAACAAGAAACTTACCTTACCCCGTAACAACAAACAACCCTAACCTCCTAACAACAAACAACCTTAAACCCCTAACAACAAACACCCCTAAACCCCTAACAACAAACAACACTAACACCCTAACAACAAAAACCACTAAACCCCAACAAGAAACAACACTAAACCCCTAACAACAAACACTAACCCCCTAACAACAAACATCACTAAACCCCTAACAAGAAACTAACCTAACCCTGTAAAAACAAACAAACCTAACCTCCTAACAACAAACAACCCTAACCCCCTAACAAACAACAACACTAACCCCCTAACCACAAACAACACTAACACCCTAACAACAAAAACTACTAAACCTCAAAAGAAACAACCCTAAACCCCTAACAGCAAACACTAGCCCCCTAACAACAAACAACACAAAACCCCTTACAAGAAACTAACCTAACCCTGTAACAACAAACAACCCTAACCTCCTAACAACAAACAACCTTAAACCCCTAACAACAAACAACCCTAAACCCCTAACAACAAACAACACTAACACCCTAACAACAAAAAACACTAAACCCCAACAAGAAACAACACTAAACCCCTAACAACAAACACTAACCCCCTAACAACAAACAACACTAAACCCCTAACAAGAAACTAACCTAAACCCGTAACAAAAAACAACCCTAACCTCCTAACAAGAAACAACCTGAAGCCCCTAACAACAAACAACCCTAAACCCCTAACAACAAACAATCCTAACCCCCTAACAACCAACAACGCACACCCCCTATCCACAAACAACACTAACACCCTAACCACAAACAACACTAACCCCCTAAGAACAAACAACACTAACCCCCTAACAACAAACACTAACACCCTAACAACAAAAACTACTAAATGCCAACAAGAAACAACCCTAAACCCCTAACAACAAACACTAACCCCCTAACAACAAACAACACTAAACCCCTAACAAGAAACTAACCTAAACCCGTAACAACAAACAACCCTAACCTCCTAACAACAAACAACCTTAAACCCCTAACAACAAACAACCATAAACCCCTAACAACAAACAACACTAACACCCTAACAACAAAAACCACTAAACCCCAACAAGAAACAACACTAAACCCCTAACAACAAACACTAACCCCCTAACAACAAACAACACTAAACCCCTAACAATAAACTAACCTAACCCTGTAACAACAAACAACCCTAACCTCCTAACAACAAACAACCCTAACCCCCTACCAAACAACAACACTAAGCCCCTAACCACAAACAACACTAACACCCTAACAACTAAAACTACTAAAACCCAACAAGAAACAACCCTAAACCCCTAACAACAAACACTAACCCCCTAACAACAAACAACACTAAACCCCTAACAAGAAACTAACCTAACCCCGTAACAACAAACAACCCTAACCCCCTAACAACAAACAACCTTAAACCCCTAACAACAAACAACCCTAAACCCCTAACAAGAAACAACACTAACACCCTAACAACAAAAACCACTAAACCCCAACAAGAAACAACACTAAACCCCTAACAACAAACACTAACCTCCTAACAACAAACAACACTAAACCCCTAACAAGAAACTAACCTAACTCTGTAACAACAAACAACCCTAACCTCCTAACAACAAACAACCTTAACCCCCTAACAAAAAACAACGCTAAACCCCTAACAACAAACAATCCTAACCCCCTAACAACCAACAACGCAAACCCCCTAAACACAAACAACACTAACACCCTAACCACAAACAAAACTAACCCCGTAAGAACAAACAACACTAACCCCCTAACCACAAACAACACTAACACCCTAACCACAAACAACACTAACCCCGTAAGAACAAACAACACTAACCCCCTAACAACAAACAACACTAACCCCCTAACAACAAACAACACTAACACCCTAACAACAAAAACTACTCAACCCCAACAAGAAACAACCCTAAACCCCTAACAACAAACACTAACCCCCTAACAACAAACAACACTAATCCCCTAACAAGAAACTAACCTAACCCCGTAACAACAAACAACCCTAACCTCCTAACAACAAACAACCTTAAACCCCTAACAACAAACAACCCTAAACCCCTAACAACAAACAACACTAACACACTAACAACAAAAAACACTAAACCCCAACAAGAAACAACACTAAACCCATAACAACAAACACTAACCCCCTAACAATAAACAACACTAAACCCCTAACAAGAACCTAACCTAACCCTGTAACAACAAACAACCCTAACCTCCTAACAACAAATAACCCTAACCCCCTAACAAACAACAACACTATCCCCCTAACCACAAACAACACTAACACCCTAACAAAAACTACTAAACCCCAACAAGAAACAACCGTAAACCCCTAACAACAAACACTAACCCCCTAACAGCAAACAACACTAAACCCCTAACAAGAAACTAACGTAACCCCCTAACAACCAACAACGCACACCCCCTAACCACAAACAACACTAACACCCTAACCACAAACAACACTAACCCCGTAAGAACAAACTACACTAACCCCCTAACAACAAACAACACTAACACCCTAACAACAAAAACTACTAAACCCAACAAGAAACAACCCTAAACCCCTAACAACAAACACTAACCCCCTAACAACAAACAACACTAAACCCCTAACAAGCAACTTACCTAACCCCGTAACAACAAACAACCCTAACCTCCTAACAACAAATAACCTTAAACCCCTAACAACAAACAACCCTAAACCCCTAACAACAAACAACACTAACACCCTAACAACAAAAACCACTAAACCCCAACAAGAAACAACCCTAAACCCCTAACAAAAAACACTAACCCCCTAACAACAAACAACACTAAACCCCTTACAAGAAAATAACCTAACCCTGTAACAACAAACAACCCTAACCTCCTAACAACAAACAACCTTATACCCCTAACAACAAACAACCCTAAACCCCTAACAACAAAAAACACTAACACCCTAACAACAAAAAACACTAAACCCCAACAAGAAACAACACTAAACCCCTAACAACAAACACTAACCCCCTAACAACAAACAACACTAAACCCCTAACAAGAAACTAACCTAAACCCGTAACAAAAAACAACCCTAACCTCCTAACAACAAACAACCTGAAGCCCCTAACAACAAACAACCCTAAACCCCTAACAACAAACAATCCTAACCCCCTAACAACCAACAACGCACACCCCCTATCCACAAACAACACTAACACCCTAACCACAAACAACACTAACCCCCTAAGAACAAACAACACTAACCCCCTAACAACAAACACTAACACCCTAACAACAAAAACTACTAAACGTCAACAAGAAACAACCCTAAACCCCTAACAACAAACACTAACCCCCTAACAACAAACAACACTAAACCCCTAACAAGAAACTAACGTAAACCCGTAACAACAAACAACCCTAACCTCCTAACAACAAACAACCTTAAACCCCTAACAACAAACAACCCTAAACCCCTAACAACAAACAACACTAACACCCTAACAACAAAAACCACTAAACCCCAACAAGAAACAACACTAAACCCCTAACAACAAACACTAACCCCCTAACAACAAACAACATTAAACCCCTAAAAATAAACTAACCTAACCCTGTAACAACAAACAACCCTAACCTCCTAACAACAAACAACCCTAACCCCCTAACAAACAACAACACTAAGCCCCTAACCACAAACAACACTAACACCCTAACAACTAAAACTACTAAAACCCAACAAGAAACAACCCTAAACCCCTAACAACAAACACTAACCCCCTAACAACAAACAACACTAAACCCCTAACAAGAAACTAACCTAACCCCGTAACAACAAACAACCCTAACCCCCTAACAACAAACAACCTTAAACCCCTAACAACAAACATCCCTAAACCCCTAACAAGAAACAACACTAACACCCTAACAACAAAAACCACTAAACCCCAACAAGAAACAACACTAAACCCCTAACAACAAACACTAACCTCCTAACAACAAACAACACTAAACCCCTAACAAGAAACTAACCTAACTCTGTAACAACAAACAACCCTAACCTCCTAACAACAAACAACCTTAACCCCCTAACAACAAACAACGCTAAACCCCTAACAACAAACAACACTAACACCCTAACCACAAACAACACTAACCCCGTAAGAACAAACAACACTAACCCCCTAACAACAAACAACACTAACACCCTAACAACAAAAACTACTAAACCCCAACAAGAAACATTCCTAAACCCCTAACAACAAACACTAACCCCCTAACAACAAACAACACTAAAACCCTAACAAGAAACTAACCTAACCCCGTAACAACAAACAACCCTAACCTCCTAACAACAAACAACCTTAAACCCCTACCAACAAACAACCCTAAACCCCTATCAACAAACAACACTAACACCCTAACAACAAAAACCACTAAACCCCAACAAGAAACAACACTAAACCCCTAACAACAAACACTAACCCCCTAACAACAAACAACACTAAACCCCTAACAAGAAACTAACCTAACCCTGTAACAACAAACAACCCTAACCTCCTAAGAGCAAACAACCTTAACCCCCTAACAACAAACAACCCTAAACCCCTAACAACAAACAATCCTAACCCCCTAACAACCAATAACGCTCATCCTCTAACCACAAACAACACTAACACCCTAACCACAAACAACACAAACACCGTAAGAACAAACAACACTAACCCCCTAACAACAAACAACAATAACACCCTAACAACAAAAACTACTAAACCCCAACAAGAAAAAACCCTAAACCCCTAACAACAAACACTAACCCCCTAACAACAAACAACACTAAACCCCTAACAAGAAACTAACATAACTCCGTAACAACAAACAACCCTAACCTGCTAACAACAAACAACCCTAAACCCCTAACAACAAACAACCCTAACCTTCTAACAACAAACAACCCTAACCCCCTAACAAACAACAACACTAACCCCCTAACCACAAACAACACTAACACCCTAACAACAAAAACTACTAAAAAACAACAAGAAACAACCCTAAAGCCCTAAAAACAAACACTAACCCCCTAACAACAAACAACACTAAACCCCTAACAAGAAACTAACCTAACCCCGTAACAACAAACAACCCTAACCTCCTAACAACAAACAACCTTAAACCCCTAACAACAAAAAACCCTAAACCCCTAACAAGAAACAACACTAACACCCTAACAACAAAAACCACTAAACCCCAACAACAATCAACCCTAACCCCCTAACAAACAACAACACTAACCCCCTAACCACAAACAACACTAACACCCTAACAACAAAAACTACTAAACCCCAACAAGAAACAACCCTAAACCCCTAACAACAAACACTAACCCCCTAACAACAAACAACACTAAACCCCTAACAGGAAACTAACCTAACCCCGTAACAACAAACAACCCTAACCTCCTAACAGCAAACAACCTTGAACCCCTAACAACAAACAACACTAAACCCCTAACAACAAACAACACTAACACCCTAACAACAAAAACCACTAAACCCCAACAAGAAACAACACTAAACCCCTAACAACAAACACTAACCCCCTAACAACAAACAACACTAAACCCCTAACAAGAAACTAACCTAACCCTGTAACAACAAACAGCCCTAACCTCCTAACAACAAACCACCTTAACCCCCTAACAACAAACAACCCTAAACCCCTAACAACAAACAATCCTAACCCCCTAACAACCAAGAACTCTCACCCCCTAACCACAAACAACACTAACACCCTATCCACAAACAACACTAACCGCGTAAGAACAAACAACACTAACCCCCTAACCACAAACAACACTAACACCCTAACAACAAAAACTACTAAACCCCAAAAAGAAACAACCCTAAACCCCTAACAGCAAACACTAACCCCCTAACAACAAACAACACTAAACCCCTAACAAGAAACTAACCTAACCCCGTAACAACAAACAACCCTAACCTCCTAACAACAAACAACCTTAAACCCCTAACAACAAACAACCCTAAACCCCTATCAACAAACAACACTAACATCCTAACAACAAAAACCACTAAACCCCAACAAGAAACAACACTAAACCCCTAACAACAAACACTAACCCCTTAACAACAAACAACACTAAACCCCTAACAAGAAACTAACCTAACCCTGTAACAACAAACAACCCTAACCTCCTAACAACAAACAACCTTAACCCCCTAACAACAAACAACCCTAAACCCCTAACAACAAACAATCCTAACCCCCTAACAACCAATAACGCTCATCCTCTAACCACAAACAACACTAACACCCTAACCACAAACAACACAAACCCCGTAAGAACAAACAACACTAACCCCCTAACAACAAACAACACTAACACCCTAACAACAAAAACTACTAAACCCCAACAAGAAACAACCCTAAACCCCTAACAACAAACACTAACCCCCTAACAACAAACAACACTAAACCCCAAACAAGAAACTAACATAACCCTGTAAGAACAAACAACCCTAACCTCCTAACAACAAACAACCTTAACCCCCTAACAACAAACAACCTTAAATCCCTAACAACAAACACTAACCCCCTAACAACAAACAACACTAAATCCCTAACAAGAAACTAACCTAACCCCGTAACAACAAACAACCCTAACCTCCTAACAACAAACAACCTTAAACCCCTAACAACAAACAACCCTAAACCCCTAACAACAAACAACACTTACACCCTAACAACAAAAACCACTAAACCCCAACAAGAAACAACACTAAACCCCTAACAACAAACACTAACCCCCTAACAACAAACAACACTAAACCCCTAACAAGAAACTAACCTAACCCTGTAACAACAAACAACCCTAACCTCCTAACAACAAACAACCTTAACCCCCTAACAACAAACAACCCTAAACCCCTAACAACAAACAATCCTAACCCCCTAACAACCAACAACGCTCACCCCCTAACCACAAACAACACTAACACCCTAACCACAAACAACACTAACCCCGTAAGAACAAAGAACACGAATCCCCCTAACCACAAACAACACTAACACCCTAACAACAAAAACTACTAAACCCCAACAAGAAACAACACTAAACCCCTAACAACAAACACTAACCCCCTAACAACAAACACTAAACCCCTAACAAGAAACTAACCTAACCCCGTAACAACAAACAACCCTAACCTGCTAACAGCAAACAACCTTAAACCCCTAACAACAAACAACCCTAAACCCCTAACAACAAACAACACTAACCCCCTAACAACCAACAACGCTCACCCCCTAACCACAAACAACACTAACACCCTAACCACAAACAACACTAACCCCGTAAGAACAAACAACACTAACCCCCTAACAACAAAAACCACTAAAGCCCAACAAGAAACAACCCTAAATCCCTAAATACAAACAACACTAACCCCCTAACCACTAACAACACTAACACCCTAACAACAAAAACCACTAAACCTCAACAAGAAACAACCCGAAACCCCTAAATAGAAACAACACTAACCACCTAACAACAACCCGAACCCCCTAAAAAGAAACAACCCTAACCCCCAACAACAAACTACTCTAACCCACTAACAACAAACAACCCTAAGCCCCAAACAACAAAGAACCCTAAAACTCTAAAAAGAAACAACACTAACCCCCTAACAACAAAAACCACTAAACCCCAACAAGAAACAACACTAAACCCCTAACAACAAACACTAACCCCCTAACAACAAACAACACTAAACCCCTAACAAGAAACTAACCTAACCCTGTAAAAACAAACAACCCTAACCTCCTAACAACAAACAATCCTAACCCCCTAACAACCAACAACGCACAACCCCTAACCACAAACAACACTAACACCCTAACCACAAACAACACTAACCCCGTAAGAACAAACAACACTAACCCCCTAACAACAAACAACACTAACACCCTAACAAGAAAAACCACTAAACCCAACAAGAAACAACCCTAAACCCCTAACAACAAACACTAACCCCCTAACAACAAACAACACTAAACCCCTAACAAGAAACTAACCTAACCCCATAACAACAAAAAACCCTAACCTCCTAACAACAAACAACCTTAAACTCCTAACAACAAACAACCCTAAACCCCTAACAACAAACAACACTAACACCCTAACAAGAAAAACCACTAAACCCCAACAAGAAACAACACTAAACCCCTAACAACAAATACTAACCCCCAACAACAAACAACACTAAACCCCTAACAAGAAACTAACCTAACCCCGTAACAACAAACAACCCTAACCTCCTAACAACAAACAACCCTAACCCCTAACAAACAACAACACTAACTCCCTAACCACAAACAATACTAACACCCTAGCAACAAAAACTACTAAACCCCAACAAGAAACAACCCTAAACCCCTAACAACAAACACTAACCCCCTAGCAGCAAACAACACTAAACCCCTAACAAGAAACTAACCTAACCCCCTAACAACCAACAACGCACACCCCTAACCACAAACAACACTAACACCCTAACCACAAACAACACTAACCCCGTAAGAACAAACTACACTAACCCCCTAACAACAAACAACACTAACACCCTAACAACAAAAACTACTAAACCCAACAAGAAACAACCCTAAACCCCTAACAACAAACACTAACCCCCTAACAACAAACAACACTAAACCCCTAACAAGAAACTTACCTTACCCCGTAACAACAAACAACCCTAACCTCCTAACAACAAACAACCTTAAACCCCTAACAACAAACAACCCTAAACCCCTAACAACAAACAACACTAACACCCTAACAACAAAAACCACTAAACCCCAACAAGAAACAACACTAAACCCCTAACAACAAACACTAACCCCCTAACAACAAACAACACTAAACCCCTAACAAGAAACTAACCTAACCCTGTAACAACAAACAACCCTAACCTCCTAACAACAAACAACCTTAACCCCCTAACAACAAACAACCCTAAACCCCTAACAACAAACAATCCTAACCCCCTAACAACCAACAACGCTCACCCCCTAACCACAAACAACACTAACACCCTAACCACAAACAACACTAACCCCGTAAGAACAAAGAACACGAATCCCCCTAACCACAAACAACACTAACACCCTAACAACAAAAACTACTAAACCCCAACAAGAAACAACACTAAACCCCTAACAACAAACACTAACCCCCTAACAACAAACACTAAACCCCTAACAAGAAACTAACCTAACCCCGTAACAACAAACAACCCTAACCTGCTAACAGCAAACAACCTTAAACCCCTAACAACAAACAACCCTAAACCCCTAACAACAAACAACACTAACCCCCTAACAACCAACAACGCTCACCCCCTAACCACAAACAACACTAACACCCTAACCACAAACAACACTAACCCCGTAAGAACAAACAACACTAACCCCCTAACAACAAAAACCACTAAAGCCCAACAAGAAACAACCCTAAACCCCTAAATACAAACAACACTAACCCCCTAACCACTAACAACACTAACACCCTAACAACAAAAACCACTAAACCTCAACAAGAAACAACCCGAAACCCCTAAATAGAAGCAACACTAACCACCTAACAACAACCCGAACCCCCTAAAAAGAAACAACCCTAACCCCCAACAACAAACTACTCTAACCCACTAACAACAAACAACCCTAAGCCCCAAACAACAAAGAACCCTAACACTCTAAAAAGAAACAACACTAACCCCCTAACAACAAAAACCACTAAACCCCAACAGGAAACAACACTAAACCCCTAACAACAAACACTAACCCCCTAACAACAAACAACACTAAACCCCTAACAAGAAACTAACCTAACCCTGTAAAAACAAACAACCCTAACCTCCTAACAACAAACAATCCTAACCCCCTAACAACCAACAACGCACAACCCCTAACCACAAACAACACTAACACCCTAACCACAAACAACACTAACCCCGTAAGAACAAACAACACTAACCCCCTAACAACAAACAACACTAACACCCTAACAAGAAAAACCACTAAACCCAACAAGAAACAACCCTAAACCCCTAACAACAAACACTAACCCCCTAACAACAAACAGCACTAAACCCCTAACAAGAAACTAACCTAACCCCATAACAACAAAAAACCCTAACCTCCTAACAACAAACAACCTTAAACTCCTAACAACAAACAACCCTAAACCCCTAACAACAAACAACACTAACACCCTAACAAGAAAAACCACTAAACCCCAACAAGAAACAACACTAAACCCCTAACAACAAATACTAACCCCCAACAACAAACAACACTAAACCCCTAACAAGAAACTAACCTAACCCCGTAACAACAAACAACCCTAACCTCCTAACAACAAACAACCCTAACCCCCTAACAAACAACAACACTAACTCCCTAACCACAAACAATACTAACACCCTAGCAACAAAAACTACTAAACCCCAACAAGAAACAACCCTAAACCCCTAACAACAAACACTAACCCCCTAACAGCAAACAACACTAAACCCCTAACAAGAAACTAACCTAACCCCCTAACAACCAACAACGCACACCCCTAACCACAAACAACACTAACACCCTAACCACAAACAACACTAACCCCGTAAGAACAAACTACACTAACCCCCTAACAACAAACAACACTAACACCCTAACAACAAAAACTACTAAACCCAACAAGAAACAACCCTAAACCCCTAACAACAAACACTAACCCCCTAACAACAAACAACACTAAACCCCTAACAAGAAACTTACCTTAACCCGTAACAACAAACAACCCTAACCTCCTAACAACAAACAACCTTAAACCCCTAACAACAAACAACCCTAAACCCCTAACAACAAACAACACTAACACCCTAACAACAAAAACCACTAAACCCCAACAAGAAACAACACTAAACCCCTAACAACAAACACTAACCCCCTAACAACAAACAACACTAAACCCCTAACAATAAACTAACCTAACTCTGTAACAACAAACAACCCTAACCTCCTAACAACAAACAACCCTAACCCCTTAACAAACAACAACACTAAGCCCCTAACCACAAACAAAACTAACACCCTAACAACTAAAACTACTAAACCCCAACAAGAAACAACCCTAAACCCCTAACAACAAACACTAACCCCCTAACAACAAACAACACTAAACCCCTAACAAGAAACTAACCTAACCCCGTAACAACAAACAACCCTAACCCCCTAACAACAAACAACCTTAAACCCCTAACTACAAACAACCCTAAACCCCTAACAAGAAACAACACTAACACCCTAACAACAAAAACCAATAAACCCCAACAAGAAACAACACTAAACCCCTAACAACAAACACTAACCTCCTAACAACAAACAACACTAAACCCCTAACAAGAAACTAACCTAACTCTGTAACAACAAACAACCCTAACCTCCTAACAACAAACAACCTTAACCCCTAACAACAAACAACCCTAAACCCCTAACAACAAACAATCCTAACCCCCTAACAACCAACAACGCACACCCCCTAACCACAAACAACACTAACACCCTAACCACAAACAACACTAACCCCGTAAGAACAAACAACACTAACCCCCTAACAACAAACAACACTAACACCCTAACAACAAAAACTACTAAACCCCAACAAGAAACATTCCTAAACCCCTAACAACAAACACTAACCCCCTAACAACAAACAACACTAAACCCCTAACAAGAAACTAACCTAACCCCGTAACAACAAACAACCCTAACCTCCTAACAACAAACAACCTTAAACCGCTAACAACAACAACCCTAAACCCCTATCAACAAACAACACTAACACCCTAACAACAAAAACCACTAAACCCCAACAAGAAACAACACTAAACCCCTAACAACAAACACTAACCCCCTAACAACAAACAACACTAAACCCCTAACAAGAAACTAACCTAAACCTGTAACAACAAACAACCCTAACCTCCTAACAGCAAATAACCCTAACCCCCTAACAAACAACAACACTAACCCCCTAACCACAAACAACACTAACACCCTAACAAAAACTACTAAACCCCAACAAGAAACAACCCTAAACCCCTAACAACAAACACTAACCCCCTAACCGCAAACAACACTAAACCAATAACAACAAACAATCCTAACCCCCTAACAACCAACAACTCTCACCCCCTAACCACAAACAACACTAACACCCTAACCACAAACAACACTAACCCCGTAAGAACAAACTACACTAACCCCCTAACCACAAACAACACTAACACCCTAACAACAAAAACTACTAAACCCCAAAAAGAAACAACCCTAAACCCCTAACAGCAAACACTAGCCCCCTAACAACAAACAACACTAAACCCCTAACAAGAAACTTACCTAACCCCGTAACAACAAACAACCCTAACCTCCTAACAACAAACAACCTTAAACCCCTAACAACAAACAACCCTAAACCCCTGACAACAAACAACACTAACACACTAACAACAAAAAACACTAAACCCCAACAAGAAACAACACTAAACCCCTAACAACAAACACTAACCCCCTAACAACAAACAACACTAAACCCCTAACAAGAAACTAACCTAACCCTGTTACAACAAACAACCCTAACCTCCTAACAACAAATAACCCTAACCCCCTAACAAACAACAACACTAACCCCCTAACCACAAACAACACTAACACCCTAACAACAAAAACTACTAAACCCCAACAAGAAAAACCCTAAACCCCTAACAACAAACACTAACCCCCTAACAACAAACAACACTAAACCCCTAACAAGAAACTAACCTAACCCCGTAACAACAAACAACCCTAACCTCCTAACAACAAACAACCTTAAAACCCTAACAACAAACAACCCTAAACCCCTGACAACAAACAACACTAACACACTAACAACAAAAAACACTAAACCCCAACAAGAAACAACACTAAACCCCTAACAACAAACACTAACCCCCTAACAACAAACAACACTAAACCCCTAACAAGAAACTAACCTAACCCTGTTACAACAAACAACCCTAACCTCCTAACAACAAATAACCCTAACCCCCTAACAAACAACAACACTAACCCCCTAACCACAAACAACACTAACACCCTAACAACAAAAACTACTAAACCCCAACAAGAAACAACCCTAAACCCCTAACAACAAACACTAACCCCCTAACAACAAACAACACTAAACCCCTAACAAGAAACTAACCTAACCCTGTAACAACAAACAACCCTAACCTCCTAACAACAAACAACCTTAACCCCCTAACAACAAACAACCCTAAACCCCTAACAACAAAAAATCCTAACCCCCTAACAACCAACAACGCACACCCCCTAACCACAAACAACACTAACACCCTAACCACAAACAACACTAACCCCGTAAGAACAAACAACTCTAACCCCCTAACAACAAACAACACTAACACTCTAACAACAAAAACTACTAAACCCCAACAAGAAACAACCCTAAACCCCGAACAAAAAACACTAACCCCCTAACAACAAACAACACTAAACCCCTAACAAGAAACTAACCTAACCCCGTAACAACAAACAACCCTAACCTCCTAACAACAACATTAAACCCCTAACAACAAACAACCCTAAACCCCTAACAACAAACAACACTAACACCCTAACAAGAAAAACCACTTAACCCCAACAAGAAATAACACTAAACCCCTAACAACAAACACTAACCCCCTAACAACAAACAACACTAAACCCCTAACAAGAAACTAACCTAACCCTGTAACAACAAACACCCCTAACCGCCTAACAACAAACAACCTTAACCCCCTAACAACAAACAACCCTAAACCCCTAACAACAAACAATCCTAACCCCCTAACAACCAACAACTTTCACCCCCTAACCACAAACAACACTAACACCCTAACCACAAACAACACTAACCCCGTAAGAACAAACACTAACCCCCTAACCACAAACAACACTAAAACCCTAACAACAAAAACTACTAAACCCCAACAAGAAACAACCCTAAACCCCTAACAACAAACACTAACCCCCTAACAGCAAACAACACTAAACCCCTAACAAGAAACTAACCTAACCCCGTAACAACAAACAACCCTAACCTCCTAACAACAAACAACCTTAAACCCCTAACAACAAACAACCCTAAACCCCTAACAACAAACAACACTAACACCCTAACAACAAAAACCACTAAACCCCAACAAGAAACAACACTAAACCCCTAACAACAAACACTAACCCCCTAACAACAAACAACAGTAAACCCCTAACAAGAAACTAACATAACCCCGTAACAACAAACAACCCTAACCTCCTAACAAGAAACAACCTTAAACCCCTAACAACAAACAATCCTAACCCCCTAACAACCAACAACGCTCACCCCCTAACCACAAACAACACTAACACCCTAACCACAAACAACACTAACCCCCTAAGAACAAACAACACTAACCCCCTAGCAACAAACAACACTAACACCCTAACAACAAAAACTACTAAACCCCAACAAGAAACAACCCTAAACCCCTAACAACAAACACTAACCCCCTAACAACAAGCAACACTAAACCCCTAACAAGAAACTAACCTAACCCCGTAACAACAAAGAACCCTAACCTCCTAACAACAACCTTAAACCCCTAACAACAAACAACACTAAACCCCTAACAACAAACAACACTAACACCCTAACAACAAAAACCACTAAACCCCAACAAGAAACAACACTAAACCCCTAACAACAAACACTAACCCCCTAACAACAAACAACACTAAACCCCTAACAAGAAACTAACCTAACCCTGTTACAACAAACAACCCTAACCTCCTAACAACAAATAACCCTAACCCCCTAACAAACAACAACACTAACCCCCTAACCACAAACAACACTAACACCCTAACAACAAAAACTACTAAACCCCAACAAGAAACAACCCTAAACCCCTAACAACAAACACTAACCCCCTAACAACAAACAACACTAAACCCCTAACAAGAAACTAACCTAACCCTGTAACAACAAACAACCCTAACCTCCTAACAACAAACAACCTTAACCCCCTAACAACAAACAACCCTAAACCCCTAACAACAAAAAATCCTAACCCCCTAACAACCAACAACGCACACCCCCTAACCACAAACAACACTAACACCCTAACCACAAACAACACTAACCCCGTAAGAACAAACAACTCTAACCCCCTAACAACAAACAACACTAACACTCTAACAACAAAAACTACTAAACCCCAACAAGAAACAACCCTAAACCCCGAACAAAAAACACTAACCCCCTAACAACAAACAACACTAAACCCCTAACAAGAAACTAACCTAACCCCGTAACAACAAACAACCCTAACCTCCTAACAACAACATTAAACCCCTAACAACAAACAACCCTAAACCCCTAACAACAAACAACACTAACACCCTAACAACAAAAACCACTTAACCCCAACAAGAAATAACACTAAACCCCTAACAACAAACACTAACCCCCTAACAACAAACAACACTAAACCCCTAACAAGAAACTAACCTAACCCTGTAACAACAAACACCCCTAACCGCCTAACAACAAACAACCTTAACCCCCTAACAACAAACAACCCTAAACCCCTAACAACAAACAATCCTAACCCCCTAACAACCAACAACTTTCACCCCCTAACCACAAACAACACTAACACCCTAACCACAAACAACACTAACCCCGTAAGAACAAACACTAACCCCCTAACCACAAACAACACTAAAACCCTAACAACAAAAACTACTAAACCCCAACAAGAAACAACCCTAAACCCCTAACAACAAACACTAACCCCCTAACAGCAAACAACACTAAACCCCTAACAAGAAACTAACCTAACCCCGTAACAACAAAGAACCCTAACCTCCTAACAACAACCTTAAACCCCTAACAACAAACAACACTAAACCCCTAACAACAAACAACACTAACACCCTAACAACAAAAACCACTAAACCCCAACAAGAAACAACACTAAACCCCTAACAACAAACACTAACTCCCTAACAACAAACATCACTAAACCCCTAACAAGAAACTAACCTAACCCTGTAAAAACAAACAAACCTAACCTCCTAACAACAAACAACCCTAACCCCCTAACAAACAACAACACTAACCCCCAACCACAAACAACACTAACACCCTAACAACAAAAACTACTAAACCCCAAAAAGAAACGACCCTAAACCCCTAACAACAAACACTAACCCCCTAACAAGAAACAACACTAAACCCCTAACAAGAAACTAACCTAACCCCGTAACAACAAACAACCCTAACCTCCTAACAACAAACAACCTTAAGCCCCTAACAACAAACAACCCTAAACCCCTAACAACAAACAACACTAACACACTAACAACAAAAAACACTAAACCCCAACAGAAACAACACTAAACCCCTAACAAAAAACACTAACCCCCTAACAACAAACAACACTAAACCCCTAACAAGAAACTAACCTAACCCTGTAACAACAAACAACCCTAACCTGCTAACAACAAACAACCCTAACCCCCTAACAAACAACAACACTACCCCCTAACCACAAACAACACTAACACCCTAAGAACAAAAACTACTAAACCCCAACAAGAAACAACCCTAAACCCCTAACAACAAACACTAACCCCCTAACAGCAAACAACACTAAACGCCTAACAAGAAACTAACCTAACCCCCTAACAACCAACAACGCACACCCCCTAACCACAAACAACACTAACACCCTAACCACAAACAACACTAACCCCGTAAGAACAAAATACACTAACCCCCTAACAACAAAGAACACTAACACCCTAACAACAAAAACTACTAAACCCAACAAGAAACAACCCTAAACCCCTAACAACAAACACTAACCCCCTAACAACAAACAACACTAAACCCCTAACAAGAAACTTACCTAAGCCCGTAACAACAAACAACCCTAACCTCCTAACAGCAAACAACCTTAAACCCCTAACAACAAACAACCCTAAACCCCTAACAACAAACAACACTAACACCCTAACAACAAAAACCACTAAACCCCAACAAGAAACAACACTAAACCCCTAACAACAAACACTAACCCCCTAACAACAAACAACACTAAACCCGTAACAAGAAACTAACCTAACCCTGTAAAAACAAACAACCCTAACCTCCTAACAACAAACAACCCTAACCCCCTAACAAACAACAACACTAACCCCCTAACCACAAACAACACTAACACCCTAACAACAAAAACTAGTAAACCCCAACAAGAAACAACCCTAAACCCCTAACAACAAACACTAACCCCCTAACAGCAAACAACACTAAACCCCTAACAAGAAACTAACCTCACCCCGTAACAACAAACAACCCTAACCTCCTAACAACAAACAACCTTAAACCCCTAACAACAAACAACCCTAAACCCCTAACAACAAACAACACTAACACCCTAACAACAAAAACCACTAAACCCCAACAAGAAACAACACTAAACCCCTAACAACAAACACTAACCCCCTAACAACAAACAACACTAAACCCCTAACAAGAAACTAACCTAACCCTGTAACAACAAACAACCCTAACCTCCTAACAAAAAACAACCTTAACCCCCTAACAAACAACAACACTAACCCCCTAACCACAAACAACACTAACACCCTAAGAACAAAAACTGCTGAACTCCAACAAGAAACAGCCCTAAACCCCTAACAACAAACACTAACCCCCTAACAACAAAAAACACTAAACCCCTAACAAGAAACTAACATAACCACGTAACAACAAAAAACCCTAACCTCCTAACAACAAACAACCTTAAACCCCTAACAACAAACAACCCTAAACCCCTAACAACAAACAACACTAACACCCTAACAACAAAAACCACTAAACCGCAACAACAAACAACCCTAAACCCCTAACAACAAACAACACTAACACCCTAACAACAAAAACCACTAAACCCCAACAAGAAACAACACTAAAACCCTAACAACAAACACTAACCCCCTAACAACAAACAACACTAAACCCCTAACAAGAAACTAACCTAACCCTGTAACAACAAATATCCCTAACCTCCTAACAACAAACAACCTTAACCCCCTAACAACAAACAACCCTAAACCCCTAACCACAAACCATCCTAACCCCCTAACAACCAACAACGCACACCCCCTAACCACAAAGAACACTAACACCCTAACCACAAACAACACTAACCCCGTAAGAACAAACAACACTAACCCACTAACAACAAACAACACTAACACCCTAACAACAAAAACTACTAAACCCCAACAAGAAACAACCCTAAACCCCTAACAACAAACACTAACCCCCTAACAACAAACAACACTAAACCCCTAACAAGAAACTAACCTAACCCCGAAACAACAAACAACCCTAACCTCCTAACAACAAACAACCTTAAACCCCTAACAACAAACAACCCTAAACCCCTAACCACAAACAACACTAACACCCTAACAACAAAAACTAGTAAACCCCAACAAGAAACAACCATAAACCCCTAACAACAAACACTAACCCCCTAACAACAAACAACACTAAACCCCTAACAAGAAACTAACCTAACCCCGTAACAACAAACAACCCTAACCTCCTAACAACAAACAACCTTAAACCCCTAACAACAAACAACCCTAAACCCCTATCAACAAACAACACTAACACCCTAACAACAAAAACCACTAAACCCCAACAAGAAACGACCCTAAACCCCTAACAACAAACACTAACCTCCTAACAACAAACAACACTAAACCCCTAACAAGAAACTAACCTAACCCTGTAACAACAAACAACCCTAACCTCCTAACAAAAAACAACCTTAACCCCCTAACAAACAACAACACTAACCCCCTAACCACAAACAACACTAACACCCTAAGAACAAAAACTACTAAACCCCAACAAGAAACAGCCCTAAACCAATAACAACAAACACTAACCCCCTAACAACAAAAAACACTAAACCCCTAACAAGAAACTAACATAACCCCGTAACAACAAAAAACCCTAACCTCCTAACAACAAACAACCTTAAACCCCTAACAACAAACAACCCTAAACCCCTAACAACAAACAACACTAACACCCTAACAACAAAAACCACTAAACCGCAACAACAAACAACCCTAAACCCCTAACAACAAACAACACTAACACCCTAACAACAAAAACCTCTAAACCCCAACAAGAAACAACACTAAACCCCTAACAACAAACACTAACCCCCTAACAACAACCAACACTAAACCCCTAACAAGAAACTAACCTAACCCTGTAACAACAAATATCCCTAACCTCCTAACAACAAACAACCTTAACCCCCTAACAACAAACAACCCTAAACCCCTAACCACAAACCATCCTAACCCCCTAACAACCAACAACGCACACCCCCTAACCACAAACAACACTAACACCCTAACCACAAACAACACTAACCCCGTAAGAACAAACAACACTAACCCCCTAACAACAAACAACACTAACACCCTAACAACAAAAACTACTAAACCCCAACAAGAAACAACCCTAAACCCCTAACAACAAACACTAACCCCCTAACAACAAACAACACTAAACCCCTAACAAGAAACTAACCTAACCCCGAAACAACAAACAACCCTAACCTCCTAACAACAAACAACCTTAAACCCCTAACAACAAACAACCCTAAACCCCTAACAACAAACAACACTAACACACTAACAACAAAAAACACTAAACCCCAACAGAAACAACACTAAACCCCTAACAACAAACACTAACCCCCTAACAGCAAGCAACACTAAACCCCTAACAAGAAACTAACCTAACCCCCTAACAACCAACAACGCACACCCCCTAACCACAAACAACACTAACACCCTAACCACAAACAACACTAACCCCGTAAGAACAAACTACACTAACCCCCAAACAACAAACAACACTACCACCCTAAGAACAAAAACTACTAAACCCAACAAGAAACAACCCTAAACCCCTAACAACAAACACTAACCCCCTAACAACAAACAACACTAAACCCCTAACAAGAAACTTACCTAAGCCCGTAACAACAAACAACCCTAACCTCCTAACAACAAACAACCTTAAACCCCTAACAACAAACAACCCTAAACCCCTAACAACAAACAACACTAACACCCTAACAACAAAAACCACTAAACCCCAACAAGAAACAACACTAAACCCCTAACAACAAACACTAACCCCCTAACAACAAACAACACTAAACCCCTAACAAGAAACTAACCTAGCCCTGTAAAAACAAACAACCCTAACCTCCTAACAACAAACAACCCTAACCCCCTAACAAACAACAACACTAACCCCCTAACCACCAACAACACTAACACCCTAACAACAAAAACTAGTAAAACCCAACAAGAAACAACCCTAAACCCCTAACAACAAACACTAACCCCCTAACAACAAACAACACTAAACCCCTAACAAGAAACTAACCTCACCCCGTAACAACAAACAACCCTAACCTCCTAACAGCAAACAACCTTAAACCCCTAACAACAAACAACCCTAAACCCCTAACAACAAACAACACTAACACCCTAACAACAAAAACCACTAAACCCCAACAAGAAACAACACTAAACCCCTAACAACAAACACTAACCCCCTAACAACAAACAACACTAAACCCCTAACAAGAAACTAACCTAACCCTGTAACAACAAACAGCCCAAACCTCCTAACAACAAACAACCTTAACCCCCTAACAACAAACAACCCTAAACCCCTAACAACAAACAATCCTAACCACCTAACAACCAACAACGCTCACCCCCTAACCACAAACAACACTAACCCCGTAAGAACAAACAACACTAACCCCCTAACCACAAACAACACTAACACCCTAACAACAAAAACTACTAAACTCCAACAAGAAACAACCCTAAACCCCTAACAACAAACACTAACCCCTTGACAACAAACAACCCTAAACCCCTAACAACAAACAACACTAACACCCTAACAACAAAAACCACTAAACCCCAACAAGAAATAACACTAAACCCGTAACAACAAACACTAACCCCCTAACAACAAACAACACTAAACCCCTAACAAGAAACTAACCTAACCCTGTAACAACAAACAACCCTAACCTCCTAACAACAAACAACCTTAAACCCCTAACAACAAACAACCCTAAACCCCTAACAACAAACAACAACAACACCCTAACAACAAAAAACACTAACACCCTAACAACAAAAAACACTAAACCCCAACAAGAAGCAACACTAAAACCCTAACAACAAACACTAAACCCCTAACAACAAACAACACTAAACCCCTAACAAGAAACTAACCTACCCCTGTAACAACAAACAACCCTAACCTCCTAACAACAAACAACCTTAACCCACTAACAACAAACAACCCTAAACCCCTAACAACAAACAATCCTAACCCCGTAACAACCAACAACGCACACCCCCTATCCACAAACAACACTAACACCCTAACCACAAACAACACTAACCCCGTAAGAACAAACTACACTAACCCCCTAACAACGAACAACACTAACACCCTAACAAGAAAAACTACTAAACCCCAACAAGAAACAACCCTAAACCCCTAACAACAAACACTAACCCCCTAACAACAAACAACACCAAACCCCTAACAAGAAACTAACCTAAACCCGTAACAACAAACAACCCTAACCTCCTAACAACAAACAACCTTAAACCCCTAACAACAAACAACCCTAAACCCCTGACAACAAACAACACTAACACCCTAACAACAAAAACCACTAAACCCCAACAAGAAACAACACTAAACCCCTAACAACAAACACTAACCCCCTAACAACAAACAACACTAAACCCCTAACAATAAACTAACCTAACCGTGTAACAACAAACAACCCTAACCTCCTAACAACAAACAACCCTAATCCCCTAAAAAACAACAACACTAAGCCTCTAACCACAAACAACACTAACACCCTAACAACTAAAACTACTAAACCCCAAAAAGAAACAACCCTAAACCCCTAACAAAAAACACTAACCCAATAACAACAAACAACACTAAACCCCTAACAAGAAACTAACCTAACCCCGTAACAACAAACAACCCTAACCTCCTAACAACAAACAACCTTAAACCCCAAAGAACAAACAACCCTAAACCCCTAACAACAAACAACACTAACACCCTAACAACAAAAACCAGTAAACCCCAACAAGAAACAACACTAAACCCCTAACAACAAACACTAACCCCCTAACAACAAACAACACTAAACCCCTAACTAGAAACTAACCTAACCCTGTAACAACAAACAACCCTAACCTCCTAACAACAAACAACCTTAACCCCCTAACAACAAACAACCCTAAACCCCTAACAACAAACAATCCTAACCCCCTAACAACCAACAACGCACACCCCCTAACCACAAACAACACTAACACCCTAACCACAAACAACACTAACCCCGTAAGAACAAACAACACTAACCCCCTAACAACAAACAACACTAACACCCTAACAACAAAAACTACTAAAAAACAACAAGAAACAACCCTAAACCCCTAACAACAAACACTAACCCCCTAACAACAAACAACACTAAACCCCTAACAACAAACACTAACCCCCTAACAACAAACAACACTAAACCCCTAACAAGAAACTAACCTAACCCCGTAACAACAAACAACCCTAACCTCCTAACAACAAACAACCTTAACCCCCTAAACAACCAACAACAATAATCCCCTAACCACCAACAGCACTAACCCAGTAAAACCAAAAAAAACTAACCCCCTAACAACAACCAACACTTATACCCTAAAAACAAACAACACTAACCCCCAACAAGAAAGAACCCAAATCCTCTAAGAACAAACAACTCTAACACCCAACAACAAAAAACTCGGAACCCCTAACAACAAGCAACACTAAAACACTAACAACAAACAACCCTTACCTCCTAACAACCAACAGCACTAACCCCCTAAGCAAAAACACTAACACCCTAACAACAAAACCCACTAAACCCCAACAAGAAACAACCCTAAACACCTAACAGCAAACAACACTAACCCCCTAACAACAAACAACACTAACACCCTAACAACAAAGATCCCTAACCCCCTAAAAACAAACAACACTAAGCCCCAACAACAAATCACACTAACTCTCTAACAAGAACCCTAATCCCCTAACTACAATCAACACTAACCCACTAACAACAAACAAATCTACCCCCTAAAAAACAACACAAACCCCAAACAACAAACAACTCTCACACCCTAACAACAAACAACACTAACCCCCAAACAACAACAACACTAACCCCAAAAACGGACAACACTAACACCCTAACAACAAACACTACTAAACCCCAACTAGGAACAACCCTAACCCCCTAACAACAAACAACACTAACCCCCGAACAGCAAACAACCCTAAACCCTAAAAACCAGAAACACTAACCCACTAACAACAAACAACAATAACCCACTAAGAACAAACAACCCTAACACCCTAACAACAAGCAACCTTAAACCTCTAACAACAAACAACCCTAAACCCTTAACAACAAACAACCCTAACCCCCTAAACACAAACAACACTCACCCCCTAACCACAAACAACACTAACACCCTAACCACAAACAACACTAACCCGGTAAGAACAAACAACACTAACCCCGTAACAAACAACACTAACACCCTAACAACAAAAACCACTAAAGCCAACAAGAAACAACCATAAACCCCTAAATACAAACAACACTAACCCCCTAACAACAAACAACACCAACACCCTAACAACAAAAACTACTAAACCCCAACAAGAAACAACCCTAAACCCCTAACAACAAACACTAACCCCCTAACAACAAACAACACTAAACCCCTAACAAGAAACTAACCTAACCCTGTAACAACAAACAACCCTAACCTCCTAACAACAAACCACCTTAACCCCCTAACAACAAACAACCCTAAAGCCCTAACAACAAACAACCCTAACCCCCTAACAACCAACAACGCTCACCCCTAACCACAAACAACACTAACACCCTAACCAGAAACAACACTAACCCCGTAAGAACAAACAACACTAACCCCCTAACAACAAACAACACTAACACCCTAACCACAAACAACACTAACCCCGTAAGAACAAACAACACTAACCCCCTAACCACAAACAACATTAACACCCTAACAACAAAAACTACTAAACCCCAACAAGAAGCAACCCTAAACCCCTAACAACAAACACTAACCCCCTAACAGCAAACAACCCTAAACTCCTAACAACAAACAACCTTAAACCCCTAACAACAAACAACCCTAAACCCCTAACAACAAACAACACTAACACCCTAAGAACAAAAACCAGTAAACTCCAACAAGAAACAACACTAAACCCCTAACAACAAACACTAACCCCCTAACAACAAACAACAATAAACCCCTAACAAGAAACTAACCTAACCCTGTAACAACAAAGATCCCTAACCTCCTAACAACAAACAACCTTAAGCCCCTAACAACAAACAACCCTAAACCCCTAACAACAAACCATCCTAAACCCCTAACAACCAACAACGCATACCCCCTAACCACAAACAACACTAACACCCTAACCACAAACAACACTAACCCCATAAGAACAAACAACACTAACCCCCTAACAACAAACAACACTAACACCCTAACAAAAAAACTACTAAACCCCAACAAGAAACAACCCTAAACCCCTAACAACAAACACTAACCCCCTAACAACAAACAACACTAAACCCCTAACAAGAAACTAACCTAACCCCGTAACAACAAACAACCCTAACCTCCTAACAACAAACAACCTTAAACCCCTAACAACAAACAACCCTAAACTCCTAACAACAAACAAAAGTAACACACTAACAACAAAAAACACTAAACCCCAACAAGAAACAACACTAAACCCCTAACAACAAACACTAACCCCCTAACAACAAACAACACTAAACCCCTAACAAGAAACTAACCTAACCCCGTAACAACAAACAACCCTAACCTCCTAACAACAAATAACCCTAACCCCCTAACAAACAACACTAACCCCCTAACCACAAACAATACTAACACCCTAACAACAAAAACTACTAAACCCCAACAAGAAACAACCCTAAACCCCTAGCAACAAACACTAACCCCCTAACAACAAACAACACTAAACCCCTAACAAGAAACTAACCTAACCCTGTAAAAACAAACAACCCTAACCACCTAACAACAAACAACCTTAACCCCCTAACAACAAACAACCCTAAACCCCTAACAACAAACAATCCTAACCCCCTAACAACCAACAACGCACACCCCCTATCCACAAACAACACTAACACCCTAACCAGAAACAACACTAACCCCGTAAGAACAAACAACACTAACCCCCTAACAACAAACAACACCAACACCCTAACAAGAAAAACTACTAAACCCCAACAAGAAACAACCCTAAACCCCTAACAACAAACACTAACCCCCTAACAACAAACAACACTAAACCCGTAACAAGAAACTAACCTAAACCCGTAACAACAAACAACCCTAAACTCCTAACAACAAACAACCTTAAACCCCTAACAACAAACAACCCTAAACCCCTAACAACAAACAACACTAACACCCTAAGAACAAAAACCAGTAAACTCCAACAAGAAACAACACTAAACCCCTAACAACAAACACTAACCCCCTAACAACAAACAACACTAAACCCCTAACAAGAAACTAACCTAACCCTGTAACAACAAACACCCCTAACCCCCTAACAACAAACAAACTTAACCCCCTAACAACAAAAAACCCTAAACCCCTAACAACAAACAATAATAACCCCCTAACAACCAACAACTCTCACACCCTAACCACAAACAACACTAACACCCTAACCACAAACAACACTAACCCCGCAAGAACAAACAACACTAACCCCCTAACAACAAACAACACCAACACCCTAACAAGAAAAACTACTAAACCCCAACAAGAAACAACCCTAAACCCCTAACAACAAACACTAACCCCCTAACAACAAACAACACTAAACCCCTAACAAGAAACTAACCTAAACCCGTAACAACAAACAACCCTAAACTTCTAACAACAAACAACCTTAAACCCCTAACAACAAACAACCCTAAACCCCTAACAACAAACAACACTAACACCCTAAGAACAAAAACCAGTAAACTCCAATAAGAAACAACACTAAACCCCTAACAACAAACACTAACCTCCTAACAACAAACAACACTAAACCCCTAACAAGAAACTAACCTAACCCTGTAACAACAAACAGCCCTAACCCCCTAACAACAAACAACCTTAACCCCCTAACAACAAACAACCCTAAACCCCTAACAACAAACAATAATAACCCCCTAACAACCAACAACTCTCACACCCTAACCACAAACAACACTAACACCCTAACCACAAACAACACTAACCCCGCAAGAACAAACAACACTAACCCCTAATCACAAACAACACTAACACCCGAACAACAAAAACTACTAAACCCCAACAGGAAACAACCCTAAACCCCTAACAACAAACACTAACCCCCTAACAGCAAACAACACTAAACCCCTAACAAGAAACTAACCTAACCCCGTAACAACAAACAACCCTAACCTCCTAACAACAAACAACCTTAAACCCCTAACAACAAACAACCCTAAACCCCTAACAACAAACAACACTAACACCCTAACAACAAAAACCACTAAACCCCAACAAGAAACAACCCGAAACCCCTAAATAGAAACAACACTAACCACCTAACAACAACCCTAACCCCATAACAACAAACAACCCTAACCCCCAACAACAATCTACTCTAACCCACTAACAACACACAACCCTAAGCCCCTAACAACAAAGAACCCTAACTCTCTAACAAGAAACAACACTAACCCCCCAACAACAAAAAACACTAACCCCCTAACAACAAACACCACTAACCCCCTAACAACAATCCTAACAACCTAACAACAAACAACACTAACCCCCTAAAAATAAACTACTCTAAACCCCTAACAACAAAAAACCCTACCCCCTAGCAACAAACAACCCTAAAACCGAAACAACAAACAACCCTAACCTTCTAACAACAAACAACCATAACCCCCTAACAAACAACAACACTAACCCCCTAACCACAAACAACACTAACACCCTAACAACAAAAACTATTAACCCCGACAAGAAACAACCCTAAACCCCTAACAACAAACGCTAACCCCCTAACAACAAACAACACTAAACCCCTAACAAGAAACTAACCTAACCCCGAAACAACAAACAACCCTAACCTCCTAACAACAAACAACCCTAACCCCCTAACAAACAACACCACTAACCCCCTAACCACAAACAACACTAACACCCTAAAAACAAGAACTACTAAACCCCAACAAGAAACAACCCTAAACCCCTAACAACAAACACTAACCCCCTAACAACAAACAACACTAAACCCCTAACAAGAAACTAACCTAACCCCGTAACAACAAACAACCCTAACCTCCTAACAACAAACAACCTTAACCCCCTAACAACAAACAACCCTAAACCCATAACAACAAACAATCCTAAACCCCAACAACCAAAAACGCTCACCCCCTAACCACAAACAACACTAACACCCTAACCACAAACAACACTAACCCCATAAGAACAAACTACACTAACCCCCTAACAACAAACAACACTAACACCCTAACAACAAAAACTACTAAACCCAACAAGAAACAACCCTAAACCCCTAACAACAAACACTAACCCCCTAAAAACAAACAACACTAAACCCCTAACAAGAAACTAACCTAACCCCGTAACAACAAACAACCCTAACTTCCTAACAACAAAAAACTTTAAACCCCTAACAACAAACAACCCTAAACCCCTAACAAAAAACAACACTAACACCCTAACAACAAAAACCACTAAACCCCAACAAGAAACAACACTAAACCCCTAACAACAAACACTAACCCCCTAACAACAAACAACACTAAACCCCTAACAAGAAACTAACCTAACCCTGTAAAAACAAACAACCCTAACCTCCTAACAACAAACAACCCTAACCCCCTAACAAACAGCAACACTAACCCCCTAACAACAAACAACACTAACACCATAACAACAAAAACTACTAAACCCCAACAAGAAACAACCCTAAACCCCTAACAACAAACACTAACCCCCTAACAATAAACAACACTAAACCCCTAACAAGAAACTAACCTAACCCCATAACAACAGACAACCCTAACCTCCTAACAACAAACAACCTTAAACCCCTAAAAACAAACAAATCTAAACCCCTAACAACAAACAACACTAACACCCTAACAACAAAAACCACTAAACCCCAACAAGAAACAACACTAAACCCCTAACAACAAACACTAACCCCCTAACAACAAACAACATTAAACCCCTAACAAGAAACTAACCTAACCCTGTAACAACAAACAGCCCTAAAATCCTAACAACAAACCACCTTAACCCCCTAACGACAAACAACCCTAAACCCCTAACAACAAACAATCGTAACCCCCTAACAACCAACAACTCTTACCCCCAAACCACAAACAACACTAACACCCTAACCACAAACAACACTAACCCCGTAAGAACAAACAGCACTAACCCAATAACCACAAACAACACTAACACCCTAACAACAAAAACTACTAAACCCCAACAAGAAACAACCCTAAACCCCTAACAACAAACACTAACCCCCTAACAACAAACAACACTAAACCCCTAACAAGAAACTAACCTAACCCCGTAACAACAAACAACCCTAACCCCCTAACAACAAACAACCTTAAACCCCTAACAACAAACAACCATAAACCCCTAACAACAAACAACACTAACACCCTAACAACAAAAACCACTAAACCCAACAAGAAACAGCACTAAACCCCTAACAACAAACACTAACCCCCTAACAAAAAACAACTCTAAACACCTAACAAGAAACTAACCTAACCCCGTAACAACAAACAACCCTAACCTAATAACAACAAACAACCTTAAACCCCTAAGAACAAACAACCCTAAACCCCTAACAACAAACAACACTAACACCCTAACAACAAAAAGCACTAAACTCCAACAAGAAACAACACTGAACCCCTAACAACAAACACTAACCCCCTAACAACAAACAACACTAAACCCCTAACAAGAAACTAACCTAACCCTGTAAGAACAAACAACCCTAACCTCCTAACAACGAAAAACTTTAAACCCCTAACAACAAACAACCCTAAACCCCTAACAAAAAACAACACTAACACCCTAACAACAAAAACCACTAAACCTCAACAAGAAACAACCCGAAACCCCTAAATAAAAACAACACTAACCACCTAACAACAACCCTAACCCCATAACAACAAACAACCCTAACCCCCAACAACAATCTACTCTAACCCACTAACAACACACAACCCTAAGCCCCTAACAACAAAGAACCCTAACTCTCTAACAAGAAACAACCCTAACCCACTAACAACAAAAAACACTAACCCCCTAACAACAAACACCACTAACCCCTTAACAACAATCCTAACAACCTAACAACAAACAACACTAACCCCCTAAAAATAAACTACTCTAAACCCCTAACAACAAACAACCCTACCCCCTAGCAACAAACAACCCTAAAACCGAAACAGCAAACAACCCTAACCTTCTAACAACAAACAACCCTAACCCCCTAACAAACAACAACACTAACCCCCTAACCACAAACAACACTAACACCCTAACAACAAAAACTACTAAACCCCGACAAGAAACAACCCTAAACCCATAACAACAAACACTAACCCCCTAACAACAAACAACACTAAACCCCTAACAACAATCAACACTAACACCCTAACAACAAAAACCACTAAACCCCAACAAGAAACAACACTAAACCCCTAACAACAAACACTAACCCCCTAACAACAAACAACCCTAAACCCCTAACAACAAACAATCCTAACCCCCTAACAACCAACAACACTCACCCCTAACCACAAACAACACTAACACCCTAACCACAAACAACACTAACCCCCTAACAATAAACACCACTAACCCCCTAACAACAATCCTAACAACCTAACAACAAACAACACTAACCCCCTAAAAATAAACTACTCTAAACCCCTAACGACAAACATCCCTAACCCCCTAACAACAAACAACCCTAAACCCCTAACAACAAACAACCCTAAAACCCTAACAAACAACAACACTAACCCCTTAACCACAAACAACACTAACACCCTAACAACAAAAACTACTAAACCCCAACAAGAAACAATCCTAAACCCCTAACAACAAACAATAAAACCCTAACAAGAAACTAACCTAACCCCGTAACAACAAACAACCCTATCCTCCTAACAACAAACAACCTTAAACCCCTAACAACAAACAACTCTAAACCCCTAACAACAAACAACACTAACACCCTAACAACAAAAACCACTAAACCCCTAACAAGAAACTAACCTAACCCTGTAACAACAAACAACCCTAACCTCCTAACAACAAACAACCTTAACCCCCTAACAACAAACAACCCTAAACCCCTAAAAACAAACAATCCTAACCCCCTAACAACCAACAACGCTCACCCCCTAACCACAAACAGCACTAACACCCTAACGACAAACAACACTAACCCCGTAAGAACAAACAACACTAACCCCCTAACAACAAACAACACTAACACCCTAACAACAAAAACCACTAAAGCCCAACAACAAACAACCCTAAAACCCTAAATACAAACAACACTAACCCCCTAACAACAAACAACACCAACACCCTAACAACAAAAACTACTAAACCCCAACAAGAAACAACCCTAAACCCCTAAAAAGAAACACTAACCCAATAACAACAAACAACACTAAACCCCTAACAAGAAACTAACCTAACCCCATAACAACAAACAACCCTAACCTCCTAACAAAAAACAACCTTAAACCCCTAACAACAAACAACCCTAAACCCCTAACAACAAACAACACTAACACCCTAACAACAAAAACCACTACACCCCAAGAAGAAACAACACTAAACCCCTAACAACAAACACTAACCCCCTAACAACAAACAACACTAAACCCCTAACAGGAAACTAACCTAACCCTGCAACAACAAACAACCCTAACCTCCTAACAACAAACAACACTAACCCCCTAACAAACAACAACACTAACCCCCTAACCACAAACAACACTAACACCCTAACAACAAAAACCACTAAACCCCAACAACAAACTACTGTAACCCACTAACAACAAACAACACTAAGCCCCTAAAAACAAAGAATCCTAACTCTCTAACAAGAAACAACACTAACCCCCTAACAACAAAGAACACTAACCCCCTAACAACAAACACCACTAACCGCCTAACAACAATCCTAACAACCTAACAACAAACAACACTAACCCCCTAAAAATAAACTACTCTAAACCCCTAACAACAAACAACCCTAACCCCCTAACAACAAAAAACCCTAAACCCCTAAAAACAAACAACCCTAACCTTCTAACAACAAACAAACCTAACCCCCTAACAAACAACAACACTAACCCCCTAATCACAAACAACACTAACACCCTAACCAGAAACAACACTAACCCCGTAAGAACAAACAACACTAACCCCCTAACAACAAACAACACTAACACCCTAACAACAAAAACCACTAAAGTCCAACAAGAAACAACCCTAAACCCCTAAATACAAACTACACTAACCCCCTAACCACAAAGAACACTAACACCCTAACAACAAAAACCACTAAACCTCAAAAAGAAACAACCCGAAACCCCTAAATAGAAACAACACTAACCACCTAACAACAAGCCTAACCCCCTAACAACAAACAACCCTAACCCCCAACAACAAACTACTCTAACCCACTAACAACAAACAACACTAAGCCCCTAACAACAAGGAACCCTAACTCTCTAACAAGAAACAACACTAACCCCCTAACAACAAAAAATACTAACCCCCTAACAACAAACACCACTAACCCCCTAACAACAATCCTAACAACCTAACAACAAATAACACTAACCCCCAACAAATAAACTACTCTGAACCCCTAACAACAAACAACCCTAAGCTTCTAACAACAAACAACCCTAACCCCGTAACAAACAACAACACTAACCCCCTAACCACAAAGAACACTAACACCCTAACAACAAAAAATACTAAACCCCAACAAGAAACAACCCTGAACCCCTAACAACAAACACTAACCCCCTAACAACAAACTACACTAAACCCTTAACAAGAAACTAACCTAACCCCCTAACAACCAACAACGCACACCGCCTAACCACAAACAACACTAACACCCTAACCACAAACAACACTAACCCCGTAAGAACAAACAACACTAACCCCCTAACAACAAACAACACTAACACCCTAACAACAAAAACTACTATACCCCAACAAGAAACAACCCTAAACCCGTAACAACAAACACTAACCCCCTAACAACAAAGAACACTAAACCCCTAACAAGAAACTAACCTAACCCCATAACAAAAAACCCTAACGTCCTAACAACAAACAACCTTAAACCCCTAACAACAAACAACCTTAAACCCCTAACAACAAACAACCTTAAACCCCTAACAACAAACAATCTTAAACCCCTAACAACAAACAACCCTAAACCCCTAACAACAAACAACACTAACACCCTAACAACAAAAAACACTAAACCCCAACAAGAAAGAACACTAAACCCCTGACAACAAACACTAACCCCCTAAAAACAAACAACACTAAACCCCTAACAAGAAACTAACCTAACCCTGTAACAACAAACAACCCTAACATCCTAACAACAAACAACCTTAACCCCCTAACAGCAAACAACACTAAATCCCTAACAACAAGTAATCCTAACCCCCTAACAACCAACAACGCTCACCCCCTAACCACAAACAGCACTAACACCCTAACCACAAACAACACTAACCCCGTAAGAACAAACAACACTAACCCCCTAACTACAAACAACACTAACACCCTAACAACAATAACTACTAAACCCCAACAAGAAACAACCCTAAACCCCTAACAACAAACACTAACATCCTAAAAACAAACAACACTAAACACCTATCAAGAAACTAACCTAACCCCGTAACAACAAACAACCCTAACCTCCTAACAACAAACAACCCTAAACCGCTAACAACAAACAACCCTAAACCCCTAACAACAAACAACACTAACACCCTAACAACAAAAACCACTAAACTCCAACAAGAAATAACACTGAACCCATAACTACAAACACTAACCCCCTAACAACAAACAACACTAAACCCCTAACAAGAAACTAACCTAACCCTGTAACAACAAACAACCTTAACCTCCTAACAACAAACAACCCTAAACCCCTAACAAACAACAACACTAACCCCCTAACCACAAACAACGCTAACACCCTAACAACAAAAACTACTAAACCCCAACAAGAAACAACCCTAAACCCCTAACAACAAACACTAACCCCCTAACAACAAACAACACTAAACCCCTAACAAGAAACTAACCTAACCCCGTAACAACAAACAACCCTAACCTCCTAACAACAAACAACCTTAAACCCCTAACAACAAACAACCCTAAACCCCTAACAACAAACAACACTAACAACCTAACAACAAAAAACACTAAACCCCAACAAGAAACAACCCTAAACCCCTAACAACAAACACTAACCCCCTAACAATAAACAACACTAAACCCCTAACAAGAAACTAACCTAACCCCATAACAACAGACAACCCTAACCTCCTAACAACAAACAACCTTAAACCCCTAAAAACAAACAAATCTAAACCCCTAACAACAAACAACACTAACACCCTAACAACAAAAACCACTAAACCCCAACAAGAAACAACACTAAACCCCTAACAACAAACACTAACCCCCTAACAACAAACAACATTAAACCCCTAACAAGAAACTAACCTAACCCTGTAACAACAAACAGCCCTAAAATCCTAACAACAAACCACCTTAACCCCCTAACGACAAACAACCCTAAACCCCTAACAACAAACAATCGTAACCCCCTAACAACCAACAACTCTTACCCCCAAACCACAAACAACACTAACACCCTAACCACAAACAACACTAACCCCGTAAGAACAAACAGCACTAACCCAATAACCACAAACAACACTAACACCCTAACAACAAAAACTACTAAACCCCAACAAGAAACAACCCTAAACCCCTAACAACAAACACTAACCCCCTAACAACAAACAACACTAAACCCCTAACAAGAAACTAACCTAACCCCGTAACAACAAACAACCCTAACCCCCTAACAACAAACAACCTTAAACCCCTAACAACAAACAACCATAAACCCCTAACAACAAACAACACTAACACCCTAACAACAAAAACCACTAAACCCAACAAGAAACAGCACTAAACCCCTAACAACAAACACTAACCCCCTAACAAAAAACAACTCTAAACACCTAACAAGAAACTAACCTAACCCCGTAACAACAAACAACCCTAACCTAATAACAACAAACAACCTTAAACCCCTAAGAACAAACAACCCTAAACCCCTAACAACAAACAACACTAACACCCTAACAACAAAAAGCACTAAACTCCAACAAGAAACAACACTGAACCCCTAACAACAAACACTAACCCCCTAACAACAAACAACACTAAACCCCTAACAAGAAACTAACCTAACCCTGTAAGAACAAACAACCCTAACCTCCTAACAACGAAAAACTTTAAACCCCTAACAACAAACAACCCTAAACCCCTAACAAAAAACAACACTAACACCCTAACAACAAAAACCACTAAACCTCAACAAGAAACAACCCGAAACCCCTAAATAAAAACAACACTAACCACCTAACAACAACCCTAACCCCATAACAACAAACAACCCTAACCCCCAACAACAATCTACCCTAACCCACTAACAACACACAACCCTAAGCCCCTAACAACAAAGAACCCTAACTCTCTAACAAGAAACAACCCTAACCCACTAACAACAAAAAACACTAACCCCCTAACAACAAACACCACTAACCCCTTAACAACAATCCTAACAACCTAACAACAAACAACACTAACCCCCTAAAAATAAACTACTCTAAACCCCTAACAACAAACAACCCTACCCCCTAGCAACAAACAACCCTAAAACCGAAACAGCAAACAACCCTAACCTTCTAACAACAAACAACCCTAACCCCCTAACAAACAACAACACTAACCCCCTAACCACAAACAACACTAACACCCTAACAACAAAAACTACTAAACCCCGACAAGAAACAACCCTAAACCCATAACAACAAACACTAACCCCCTAACAACAAACAACACTAAACCCCTAACAACAATCAACACTAACACCCTAACAACAAAAACCACTAAACCCCAACAAGAAACAACACTAAACCCCTAACAACAAACACTAACCCCCTAACAACAAACAACCCTAAACCCCTAACAACAAACAATCCTAACCCCCTAACAACCAACAACACTCACCCCTAACCACAAACAACACTAACACCCTAACCACAAACAACACTAACCCCCTAACAATAAACACCACTAACCCCCTAACAACAATCCTAACAACCTAACAACAAACAACACTAACCCCCTAAAAATAAACTACTCTAAACCCCTAACGACAAACATCCCTAACCCCCTAACAACAAACAACCCTAAACCCCTAACAACAAACAACCCTAAAACCCTAACAAACAACAACACTAACCCCTTAACCACAAACAACACTAACACCCTAACAACAAAAACTACTAAACCCCAACAAGAAACAATCCTAAACCCCTAACAACAAACAATAAAACCCTAACAAGAAACTAACCTAACCCCGTAACAACAAACAACCCTATCCTCCTAACAACAAACAACCTTAAACCCCTAACAACAAACAACTCTAAACCCCTAACAACAAACAACACTAACACCCTAACAACAAAAACCACTAAACCCCTAACAAGAAACTAACCTAACCCTGTAACAACAAACAACCCTAACCTCCTAACAACAAACAACCTTAACCCCCTAACAACAAACAACCCTAAACCCCTAAAAACAAACAATCCTAACCCCCTAACAACCAACAACGCTCACCCCCTAACCACAAACAGCACTAACACCCTAACGACAAACAACACTAACCCCGTAAGAACAAACAACACTAACCCCCTAACAACAAACAACACTAACACCCTAACAACAAAAACTACTAAACCCAACAAGAAACAACCCTAAACCCCTAACAACAAACACTAACCCCCTAACAACAAACAACACTAAACCCCTAACAAGAAACTAACCTAACCCCGTAACAACAAAGAACCCTAACCTCCTAACAACAACCTTAAACCCCTAACAACAAACAACACTAAACCCCTAACAACAAACAACACTAACACCCTAACAACAAAAACCACTAAAGCCCAACAACAAACAACCCTAAAACCCTAAATACAAACAACACTAACCCCCTAACAACAAACAACACCAACACCCTAACAACAAAAACTACTAAACCCCAACAAGAAACAACCCTAAACCCCTAAAAAGAAACACTAACCCAATAACAACAAACAACACTAAACCCCTAACAAGAAACTAACCTAACCCCATAACAACAAACAACCCTAACCTCCTAACAAAAAACAACCTTAAACCCCTAACAACAAACAACCCTAAACCCCTAACAACAAACAACACTAACACCCTAACAACAAAAACCACTACACCCCAAGAAGAAACAACACTAAACCCCTAACAACAAACACTAACCCCCTAACAACAAACAACACTAAACCCCTAACAGGAAACTAACCTAACCCTGCAACAACAAACAACCCTAACCTCCTAACAACAAACAACACTAACCCCCTAACAAACAACAACACTAACCCCCTAACCACAAACAACACTAACACCCTAACAACAAAAACCACTAAACCCCAACAACAAACTACTGTAACCCACTAACAACAAACAACACTAAGCCCCTAAAAACAAAGAATCCTAACTCTCTAACAAGAAACAACACTAACCCCCTAACAACAAAGAACACTAACCCCCTAACAACAAACACCACTAACCGCCTAACAACAATCCTAACAACCTAACAACAAACAACACTAACCCCCTAAAAATAAACTACTCTAAACCCCTAACAACAAACAACCCTAACCCCCTAACAACAAAAAACCCTAAACCCCTAAAAACAAACAACCCTAACCTTCTAACAACAAACAAACCTAACCCCCTAACAAACAACAACACTAACCCCCTAATCACAAACAACACTAACACCCTAACCAGAAACAACACTAACCCCGTAAGAACAAACAACACTAACCCCCTAACAACAAACAACACTAACACCCTAACAACAAAAACCACTAAAGTCCAACAAGAAACAACCCTAAACCCCTAAATACAAACTACACTAACCCCCTAACCACAAAGAACACTAACACCCTAACAACAAAAACCACTAAACCTCAAAAAGAAACAACCCGAAACCCCTAAATAGAAACAACACTAACCACCTAACAACAAGCCTAACCCCCTAACAACAAACAACCCTAACCCCCAACAACAAACTACTCTAACCCACTAACAACAAACAACACTAAGCCCCTAACAACAAGGAACCCTAACTCTCTAACAAGAAACAACACTAACCCCCTAACAACAAAAAATACTAACCCCCTAACAACAAACACCACTAACCCCCTAACAACAATCCTAACAACCTAACAACAAATAACACTAACCCCCAACAAATAAACTACTCTGAACCCCTAACAACAAACAACCCTAAGCTTCTAACAACAAACAACCCTAACCCCGTAACAAACAACAACACTAACCCCCTAACCACAAAGAACACTAACACCCTAACAACAAAAAATACTAAACCCCAACAAGAAACAACCCTGAACCCCTAACAACAAACACTAACCCCCTAACAACAAACTACACTAAACCCTTAACAAGAAACTAACCTAACCCCCTAACAACCAACAACGCACACCGCCTAACCACAAACAACACTAACACCCTAACCACAAACAACACTAACCCCGTAAGAACAAACAACACTAACCCCCTAACAACAAACAACACTAACACCCTAACAACAAAAACTACTATACCCCAACAAGAAACAACCCTAAACCCGTAACAACAAACACTAACCCCCTAACAACAAAGAACACTAAACCCCTAACAAGAAACTAACCTAACCCCATAACAAAAAACCCTAACGTCCTAACAACAAACAACCTTAAACCCCTAACAACAAACAACCTTAAACCCCTAACAACAAACAACCTTAAACCCCTAACAACAAACAATCTTAAACCCCTAACAACAAACAACCCTAAACCCCTAACAACAAACAACACTAACACCCTAACAACAAAAAACACTAAACCCCAACAAGAAAGAACACTAAACCCCTGACAACAAACACTAACCCCCTAAAAACAAACAACACTAAACCCCTAACAAGAAACTAACCTAACCCTGTAACAACAAACAACCCTAACATCCTAACAACAAACAACCTTAACCCCCTAACAGCAAACAACACTAAATCCCTAACAACAAGTAATCCTAACCCCCTAACAACCAACAACGCTCACCCCCTAACCACAAACAGCACTAACACCCTAACCACAAACAACACTAACCCCGTAAGAACAAACAACACTAACCCCCTAACTACAAACAACACTAACACCCTAACAACAATAACTACTAAACCCCAACAAGAAACAACCCTAAACCCCTAACAACAAACACTAACATCCTAAAAACAAACAACACTAAACACCTATCAAGAAACTAACCTAACCCCGTAACAACAAACAACCCTAACCTCCTAACAACAAACAACCCTAAACCGCTAACAACAAACAACCCTAAACCCCTAACAACAAACAACACTAACACCCTAACAACAAAAACCACTAAACTCCAACAAGAAATAACACTGAACCCATAACTACAAACACTAACCCCCTAACAACAAACAACACTAAACCCCTAACAAGAAACTAACCTAACCCTGTAACAACAAACAACCTTAACCTCCTAACAACAAACAACCCTAAACCCCTAACAAACAACAACACTAACCCCCTAACCACAAACAACGCTAACACCCTAACAACAAAAACTACTAAACCCCAACAAGAAACAACCCTAAACCCCTAACAACAAACACTAACCCCCTAACAACAAACAACACTAAACCCCTAACAAGAAACTAACCTAACCCCGTAACAACAAACAACCCTAACCTCCTAACAACAAACAACCTTAAACCCCTAACAACAAACAACCCTAAACCCCTAACAACAAACAACACTAACAACCTAACAACAAAAAACACTAAACCCCAACAAGAAACAACACTAAACCCCTAACACCAAACACTAACCCCCTAACAACAAACAACACTAAACACCCAACAAGAAACTAACCTAACCCTGTAACAACAAACAACCCTAACCTCCTAACAACAAACAACCTTAACCCCCTAACAACAAACAACCCTAACCTCCTAACAACAAACAACTTTAACCCCCTAAACAACCAACAACACTAACCCCCAACCACCAACAGCACTAACCCAGTAAAAATAAAAAAAACTAACCACCTAACGACAACCAACACTTATTCCCTAAAAACAAACAACACTAACCCCGAACAAGAAAGAACCCAAATCCTCGAAGAACAAACAACTCTAACCCCCTAACAACAAAAAACTCGGAACCCCTAACAACAAGCAACACTAACCCACTAACAACAAACAACCCTAAACCCCTAACAACAAACAACCCTTACCCCCTAACAACCAACAGCACTAACCCCTAGGCAAAAACACTAACACCCTAACAACAAAACCCACTAAACCCCACAAGAAACAACCCTAAACACCTAACAACAAACAACACTAACCCCCTAACAACAAACAACACTAACACCCTAACAACAAAGATCCCTAACCCCCTAAAAACAAACAACAGTAAGCCCCAACAACAAACAACACTAAGCCTCTAACAACAACCCTAATCCCCTAACTACAAACAACACTAACCCACTAACAACAAACAAAACTAACCCCCTAAAAAACAACACAAACCCCAAACAACAAACAACTATCACACCCTAACAACAAACAACACTAACCCCCTAACAACAACAACACTAACCCCCAAAAACGGACAACACTAACACCCTAACAACAAACACTACTAAACCCAACTAGGAACAACCCTAAAGCCCTAACAACAAACAACACTAACCCCCTAACAACAAACAACCCCAAACCCCTAACATCAAAGAACACTAACACCCTAACAACAAACAACCCTAACGCCCTAACAACAAACAACACTAACCCCCAAACAGCAAACAACCCTTAACCCTAAAAACCAGAAACACTAACCCACTAACAAAAAACAACCCTAACCCACTAAGAACAAACAACCCTAACACCCTAACAACAAACAACCTTAAACCCCTAACAACAAACAACCCAAAACCCCTAACAACAAACAATCCTAACCCCCTAACAACCAACAAAACTCACCCCCTAACCACAAACAACATTAACACCCTAACCACAAACAACACTAACCCCGTAAGAACAAACAACACTAACACCCTAACAACAAACAACACTAACACCCTAACAACAAAAACCACTAAAGCCCAACAAGAAACAACCCTAAACCCCTAAATACAAACAACACTAACCCCCTAACAACAAACAACACCAACACCCTAACAACAAAAACTACTAAACCCCAACAAGAAACAACCCTAAACCCCTAACAACAAACACTGACCCCCTAACAACAAACAACACTAAACCCCTAACAAGAAACTAACCTAACCCCGTAACAACAAACAACCCTAACCTCCTAACAACAAACAACCTTAAACCCCTAACAACAAACAACCCTAAACCCCTAACAACAAACAACACTAACACCCTAAAAACAAAAACCACTAAACCCCAACAAGAAACATCACTAAACCCCTAACAACAAACACTAACCCCCTAACAACAATCAACACGAAAACCCTAACAAGAAACTAAACTAACCCTGTAACAACAAACAACCCAAACCTCCTAACAACAAACAACCTTAACCCCCTAACAACAAACAAACCTAAACCCCTAACAACAAACAATCCTAAACCCCTAACAACCAACAACGCACACCCCCTAACCACAAACAACACTAACACCCTAACCACAAACAACACTAACCCCGTAAGAACAAACAACACTAACCCCCTAACCACAACCAACACTAACACCCTAACAACAAAAACTACTAAACCCCATCAAGAAACAACATTAAACCCCTAACAACAAACACTAACCCCCTAACAACAAACAACACTAACACCCCAACAACAAAAACTACTAAACCCCAACAAGAAACAACCCTAAACCCCTAACAACAAACACTAACCCCCTAACAACAAACAACACTAAACCACTAACAAGAAACTAACCTAACCCCGTAACAACAAACAACCCTAAACCCCTAACAACAAACAATCCTAACCCCCTAATAACCAACAACGCTCACCCCCTAACCACAAACAAAACTAACACCCTAACCACAAACAACAGTAACCCCGTTAGAACAAACTACACTAACCCCTAACAACAAACAACACTAACACCCTAACAACAAAAACTACTAAACCCCAACAAGAAACAACCCTAAACCCCTAACAACAAACACTAACCCCCTAACAACAAACAACACTAAACCCCTAACAACAAACAACCCTAAACCCCTAACAACAAACAACACTAACACCCTAACAGCAAAAACCACTAAACCCCAACAAGAAACAACACTAAACCCCTAAAAACAAACACTAACCCCCTAACAACAAACAACACTAAACCCCTAACAAGAAACTAACCTAACCCCGTAACAACAAACAACCCTAACCTCCTAACAACAAACAACCTTAAACCCCTAACAACAAACAACCCTAAATCCCTAACAACAAAAATTAACACCCTAACAACAAAAACCAGTAAACCCCAACAAGAAACAACACTAAACCCCTAACAACAAACACTAACCCCTAACAACAAACAACACTAAACCCCTAACAAGAAACTAACCTAACCCTGTAACAACAAACAATCCTAACCTCCTAACAACAAACAACCTTAAACCCCTAACAACAAACAACCCTAAACCCCTAACTACAAACAATTCTAACCCCCTAACAACCAACAACGCACACCCCCTAACCACAAACAACACTAACACCCTAACCACACACAACACTAACCCCGTAAGAACAAACAACACTAAGCCCCTATCCACAAACAACACTAACACCCTAACAACAAAAACTACTAAACCCGAACAAGAAACAACCCTAAACCCCTAACAACAAACACTAACCCCCTAACAACAAACAACACTAAACCCCTAAAAAGAAACTAACCTAACCCCGTAACAACAAACAACCCTAACCTCCTAACAACAAACAAACTTAAACCCCTATCAACAAACAACCATAAACCCCTAATAACAAACAACACTAACACCCTAACAACAAAAACCACTAAACCCCAACAAGAAACAACACTAAACCCCTAACAACAAACACTAACCTCCTAACAACAAACAACACTAAACCCCTAACAAGAAACTAACCTAACCCTGTAACAACAAACAACCCTAACCTCCTAACAACAAACAACCTTTACCCCCTAACAACAAACAACCTTAAAACCCTAACAACAAACAATCCTAACACCCTAACAACCAACAACGCTCACCCCCTAACCACAAACAACACTAATCCCGTAAGAACAAACAACACTAACCCCCTAACAACAAACAACACTAACACCCTAACAACAAAAACTACTAAACCCCAACAAGAAACAACCCTAAACCCCTAACAAAAAACACTAACCCCCTACCAACAAACAACACTAAACCCCTAACAAGGAACTTACCTAACCCTGTAAGAACAAACAACACTAACCTCCTAACAACAAACAACCTTAACCCCCTAACAAAAAACAACCTTAAACCCCTAACAACAAACAATCCTAAACCCCTAACAACCAACAACGCTGACCCCCTAACTGCAAACAGCACTAACACCCTAACCACAATCAACACTAACCCCGTAAGAACAAACAACACTAACCCCCTAACAACAAACAACACTAACACCCTAACAACAAAAACTACTAAACCCCAACAAGAAACAATCCTAAACCCCTAACAACAAACACTAACCCCCTAACAACAAACAATCCTAACCCCCTAACAACCAACAACGCTGACCCCCTAACTGCAAACAGCACTAACACCCTAACCACAATCAACACTAACCCCGTAAGAACAAACAACACTAACCCCCTAACAACAAACAACACTAACACCCTAACAACAAAAACTACTAAACCCCAACAAGAAACAATCCTAAACCCCTAACAACAAACACTAACCCCCTAACAACAAACAACACTAAACCCCTAACAAGAAACTAACCTAACCCCGTAACAACAAACAACCCTAACCTCCTAACAACAAACAACCTTAAACCCCTAACAACAAACAACCCTAAACCCCTAACAACAATCAACACTAACACCCTAACAACAAAAACCACTAAACCCCAACAAGAAACAACACTAAACCCCTAACAACAAACACTAACCCCCTAACAACAAACAACACTAAACCCCTAACAAGAAACTAATGTAACCCCGTAACAACAAACAACCCTAACCTCCTAACAACACACAACCTTAAACCCCTAACAACAAACAATCCTAACCCCCAACAACCAACAAAGCTCACCCCCTAACCACAAACAACACTAACACCCTAACCACAAACAACACTAACCCCGTAAGAACAAACAACACTAACCCCCTAACAACAAACAACACTAACACCCTAACAACAAAAACTACTAAACCCCAACAAGAAACAACCCTAAACCCCTAACAACAAACACTAACCCCCTAACAACAAACAACACTAAACCCCTAACAAGAAACTAACCTAACCCCGTAACAACAAACAACCCTAACCTCCTAACAACAAACAATCTTAAACCCCTAACAACAAACAACCCTAAACCCCTAACAACAAACATTAACACCCTAACAACAAAAACCAGTAAACCCCAACAAGAAACAACACTAAACCCCTAACAACAAACACTAACCCCTAACAACAAACAACACTAAACCCCTAACAAGAAACTAACCTAACCCTGTAACAACAAACAAACCTAACCTCCTAACAACAAACAACCTTAACCCCCTAACAACAAACAACCCTAAACCCCTAACAACAAACAATCCTAACCCCCTAACAACCAACAACGCACACCCCCTAAGCACAAACAACACTAACACCCTAACCACACACAACACTAACCCCGTAAGAACAAACAACACTAAGCCCCTAACCACAAACAACACTAACACCCTAACAACAAAAACTACTAAACCCCAACAAGAAACAACCCTAAACCCCTAACAACAAACACTAACCCCCAACAACAAACAACACTAAACCCCTAAAAAGAAACTAACCTAACCCCGTAACAACAAACAACCCTAACCTCCTAACAACAAACAAACTTAAACCCCTATCAACAAACAACCCGAAACCCCTAACAACAAACAACACTAACACCCTAACAAAAAAACCACTAAAACCCAACAAGAAACAACACTAAACCCCTAACAACAAACACTAAACCCCTGACAACAAACAACACTAAACCCCTAACAAGAAACTAACCTAACCCTGTAACAACAAACAACCCTAACGTCCTAACAACAAACAACCTTGACCCCCTAACAACAAACAACGTTAAACCCCTAACAACAAACAATCCTAACCCCCTAACAACCAACAACGCTCACCCCCTAACCACAAACAACACTAACCCCGTAAGAACAAACAACACTAACCCCCTAACAACAAACAACACTAACACCCTAACAACAAAAACTACTAAACCCCAAAAAGAAACAACCCTAAACCCCTAACAACAAACACTAATCCCCAACAACAAACAACACTAAACACATAACAAGAAACTAACCTAACCCCGTAACAACAAACAACCCTGACCTCCTAACAACAAACAACCTTAAACCCCTAACAACAAACAACCCTAAACCCCTAACAACAAACAACACTAACACCCTAACAACAAAAACCACTAAACCCCAACAAGAAACAGCACTAAACCCCTAACAACATACACTAACCCCCTAACAACAAACAACACTAAACCCCTAACAAGAAACTAACCTAACCCCGTAACAACAAACAACCCTAACCTCCTAATAACAAACAACCTTAAACCCCTAACAACAAACAACCCTAAACCCCTAACAACAAAAATTAACACCCTAACAACAAAAACCAGTAAACCCCAACAAGAAACAACCCTAAACCCCTAACAACAAACACTAACCCCCTAACAAAAAACAACACTAAACCCCTAACAACAAACAATCCTAACCGCCTAACAACCAACAACGCTCACCCGCTAACCACAAACAACACTAACACCATAACCACAAACAACACTAACCCCGTAAGAACAAACAACACTAACCCCCTAACAACAAACAACACTAACACCCTAACAACAAAAACTACTAAACCCCAACAAGAAACAACCCTAAACCCCTAACAACAAACACTAACCCTCTAACAACAAACAACACTAAACCCCTAACAAGAAACTAACCTAACCCCGTAACAACAAACAACGCACACCCCCTAACCACAAACAACACTAACACCCTAACCACAAACAACACTAACCCCATAAGAACAAACAACACTAACCCCTAACAACAAACAACACTAACACCCTAACAACAAAAACTACTAAACCCCAACAAGAAACAACCCTAAACCCCTAACAACAAACACTAACCTCCTAACAACAAACAACACTAAACCCCTAACAAGAAACTAACCTAACCCCGTAACAACAAACAACCCTAACCTCCTAACAACAAATAACCTTAAACCCCTAACAACAAACAACCCTAAACCCCTAACAACAAACAACACTAACACCCTCACAACGAAAACCACTAAACCCCAACAAGAAACAACACTAAACCCCTAACAACAAACACTAACCCCCTGACAACAAACAACACTAAACCCCTAACAAGAAACTAACCTAACCCTGTAACAACAAACAACCCTAATCTCCTAACAACAAACAACCCTAAACCCCTAACAAACAACAACACTAAGCCCCTAACCACAAACAGCACTAACACCCTAACAACAAAAACAACTAAACCCCAACAAGAAACAACCCTAAACCCCTAACAACAAACACTAACCCCATAACAACAAGCAATACTAAACCCCTAACAAGAAACTAACCTAACCCCGTAACAACAAAAAACAATAACATCCTAACAGCAAACAACCTTAAACCCCTAACAACAAACAGCCCTAAACCCCTAACAACAAACAACACTAACACCCTAACAACAAAAACCACTAAACCCCAACAAGAAACAACTCTAAACCCCTAACAACAAACACTAACCCCCTAACAACAAACAACACTAAACCCCTAACAAGAAACTAACCTAACCCTGTAACAACAAACAACCCTAACATCCTAACAACAAACATCCTTAACCCCCTAACAACAAACAACCCTAAACCCCTAACAACAAACAATCCTAACCCCCTAACAACCAACAACGCACACCCCCTAACCACAAACAACACTAACACCCTAACCACAAACAACACTAACCCCGTAAGAACAAACTACACTAACCCCCTAACAACAAACAACACTAACACCCTAACAACAAAAACTACTAAACCCAACAAGAAACAACCCTAAACCCCTAACAACAAACACTAACCCCCTAACAACAAACAACACTAAACCCCTAACAAGAAACTAACCTAACCCCGTAACAACAAACAACCCTAACCTCCTAAGAACAAACAACCTTAAACCCCTAACAACAAACAACCCTAAACCCCTAACAACAAACAACACTAACACCCTAACAACAAAAACCACTAAACCCCAACAAGAAACAACACTAAACCCCTAACAACAAACACTAACCCCCTAACAACAAACAACACTAAAACCCTAACAAGAAACTAACCTAACCCTGTAACAACAAACAGCCCTAACCTCCTAACAACAAACAACCTTAACCCCCTAACAACAAACAACCCTAAACCCCTAACAACAAACAATCCTAACCCCCTAACAACCAACAACTCTCACCCCTAACCACAAACAACACTAACACCCTAACCACAAACAACACTAACCCCGTAAGAACAAAAAACACTAACCCCCTAACCACAAACAACACTAACACCCTAACAACAAAAACTACTAAACTCCAACAAGAAACAACCCTAAACCCCTAACAACAAACACTAACCCGCTGACAACAAACAACCCTAAACCCCTAACAACAAACAACACTAACACCCTAACAACAAAAACCACTAAACCCCAACAAGAATCAACACTAAACCCATAACAACAAACACTAACTCCCTAACAACAAACAACACTAAACCCCTAACAAGAAACTAACCTAACCCTGTAACAACAAACAAACCTAACATCCTAACAACAAACATCATTAACCCCCTAACAACAAACAACCCTAAACCCCTAAAAACAAACAATCCTAACCCCCTAACAACCAACAACGCACACCCCCTAACCACAAACAACACTAACACCCTAACCACAAACAACACTAACCCCCTAAGAACAAACTACACTAACCCCCTAACAACAAAAAACACTAACACCCTAACAACAAAAACTACTAAACCCCAACAAGAAACAACCCTAAACCCCTAACAACAAACACTAACCCCCTAACAACAAACAACACTAAACCCCTAACAAGAAACTAACCTAACCCCGTAACAACAAACAACCCTAACCCCCTAACAACAAACAACCCTAAACCCCTAACAACAAACAACCCTAACGTTCTAACAACAAACAACCCTAACCCCCTAACAAACAACAACACTAACCCCCTAACCACAAACAACACTAACACCCTAACAACAAAAACTACTAAACTCCAACAAGAAACAACCTTAAACCCCTAACAACAAACACTAACCCCCTAACAACAAACAACCCTAAACCCCTAACAACAAACAACACTAACACCCTAACAATAAAAACCACTAAACCCCAACAAGAAACAACACTAAACCCGTAACAACAAACACTAACCCCCTAACAACAAACAACACTAAACCCCTAACAAGAAACTAACCTAACCCTGTAACAACAAACAACCCTAACGTCCTAACAACAAACATCCTTAACCCCCTAACAACAAACAACCCTAAACCCCTAACAACAAACAATCCTAACCCCCTAACAACCAACAACGCACACCCCCTAACCACAAACAACACTAACACCCTAACGACAAACAACCCTAACCCCGTAAGAACAAACTACACTAACGCCCTAACAACAAACAACACTAACACCCTAACAACAAAAACTACTAAACCCCAACAAGAAACAACCCTAAGCCCCTAACAACAACACTAACCCCCTAACAACAAACAACACTAAATCCCTAACAAGAAACTAACCTAACCCCGTAACAACAAACAACCCTAACCTCCTAACAACAAACAACCTTAAACCCCTAACAACAAACAACCCTAAACCCCTAACAACAAACAACCCTAACCCCCTAACAACAAAAACCACTAAACCCCAACAAGAAACAACACTAAACCCCTAACTACAAACACTAACCCCCTAACAACAAACAACACTAAACCCCTAACAAGAAACTAACCTAACCCTGTAACAACAAACAGCCCTAACCTCCTAACAACAAACAACCTTAACCCCCAACAACAAACAACCCTAAACCCCTAACAACCAACAATCCTAACCCCCTAACAACCAACAACTCTCACCCCCTAACCACAAACAACACTAACACCCTAACCACAAACAACACTAACCCCGTAAGAACAAACAACACTAACCCCCTAACCACAAACAACACTAACACCCTAACAACAAAAACTACTAAACCCCAACAAGAAACAACCCTAAACCCCTAACAACAAACACTAACCCCCTAACAGCAAACAACACTAAACCCCTAACAAGAAACTAACCTAACCCCGTAACAACAAACAACCCTAACCTCCTAATAACAAACAACCTTAAACCCCTAACAACAAACAACCCTAAACCCCTAACAACAAACAACACTAACACCCTAACAACAAAAAACACTAAACCCCAACAAGAAACAACACTAAACCCCTAACAACAAACACTAACCCCCTAACAACAAACAACACTAAACCCCTAACAAGAAACTAACCTAACCCTGTAACAACAAGCAACCCTAACCTCCTAACAACAAATAACCCTAACCCCCTAACAAACAACAACACTAACCCCCTAACCACAAACAACACTAACACCCTAACAACAAAAACTACTAAACCCCAACAAGAAACAACCCTAAACCCCTAACAACAAACACTAACCCCCTAACAGCAAACAACACTAAACCCCTAACAAGAAACTAACCTAACCCCCTAACAACCAACAACGCACACCCCCTAACCACAAACAACACTAACACCCTAACCACAAACAACACTAACCCCGTAAGAAAAAACTACACTAACCCCCTAACAACAAAGAACACTAACACCCTAACAACAAAAACTACTAAACCCAACAAGAAACAACCCTAAACCCCTAACAACAAACAACACTAACCCCCGAACAACACACAACCCTAACCAAACAACAAACAACCCTAACCCACTAACAACAAACAACACTAACCCCCTAAAAAGAACCTACCCTAACCCCGTAACAACAAACAACCCTAACCCCTAACAACAAACAACCCTAACCCCCTAACAACAAACAACCCTAAACCGCTAACATCAAAGAACACTAACACCCTACCAAAAAATAACCCTAACCCCCTAACAACAAACAACACTAACCCCCAAACAACAAACACCCTAACCCCTGAAAACCAAAAACACTAACCCACTAACAGCAAACAACCCTATCCAACTAACAACAAACAACCCTAACACCCTAACAACACACAACACTAACCCTCTAACAACAAACAACCCTAACCCCTAACATCAAACAACACTAACCCCGTAACAACAAACAACCCTAAACCCCTAACAACAAACATTCCTATCCCCCTAACAACCAACAACACTAACCCCATAACCACAAACACCACTAACACCCTAACAACAAAAACCACTCAACTCCAACAAGAAACAACCCTAAAGCCCTAACAACAAACAATACTAACCCCCTAACAACACACATCCCTAACCAAACAACAAACAACCCTATCCCACTAACAACAAACAACCCTAACACCCTAACAACAAACACTAACCCCCTAACAACAAACAACCCTAAACCCCTAACATCAAACAACACTAACCCCGTAAAAACAAACAACCCTAACCCCCAAACAACAAAGAGCCCTAACCCCCTAACAACAAACAATCCTATCCCCCTAACAACCAACAACACTAACCCCCTAACCACAAACAACACTAACACCCTAACAACAAGAACCACTAAACATGAACAAGAAGCAACCCTAAACCCCTAACAACAAACAACACTAACCCCCTAAGAACACACAACCCTAACCAGACAACAAACAACACTAACCCACTAACAACAAACAACACTAACCCCCTAACAAATAACTACCCTAACCCCGTAACAACAAACAACCCTAACCCCTAACAACAAAGAACCCTAACCCCCTAACAACCAACAGTACTAACCCCCTAAGCAAAAACACTAACACCCTAACAACAAAACCCACTAAACCACAACAAGAAACAACCCTAAACACCTAACAACAAATAACACTAACCTCCTAACAACAAACAACACTAACACCCTAACAACAACCATCCCTAACCCCCTAGCAACAAACAACCCTAACCAAACAACAAAGAACCCTAACCGACTAACAACAAACAACACTAAACCCCTAACAAGAAACTACCTTAAACCCGAAACAACAAACAACCCTAACCCCCTAACAACGAACAACCGTAAACACCTAACAACAAACAACACTAACCCCCTAACAACAAACAACCCTAACCCCCTAAACAACCAACAACACTAACCCCCTAACCACCAACAGCACTAACCAAGTAAAAACATAAAACACTAACCACCTAAGAACAACCACTACGTATCCCCTGAAAACAAACAGCACTAACCCCCTAACAAGAAAGAACCCAAATCCTCTAACAACAAACAACTCTAACCCCCTAACAACAAACAACTCTGAACCCCTGACAACAAACACCACTAACCCACTAACAACAAAAAACACTAACCCCCTAACAAGAAACTACCCTAACCCCTAAAACCAAAAACACTAACCCCCTAACAACAAACAACCCTAACACCCTAACAACAAACAACACTAACCCCCTAACAACAAACAACACTAAACCCATAACATCAAACAACACTAACCCCCTAACAACAAACAACACTAACACCCTAACAACAAACAACACTAACACCCTAACAACAAAAACCACTAAACCCCAGCAAGAAACAACCCTAAACCCCTAAATACAAACAACACTAACCCCCTAACCACAAACAACACTAACAGCCTAAGAGCAAAACCCACTAAACCCCAACAAGAAACAACCCTATACACCTAACAACAAATAACACTAACCTCCTAACAACAAACAACACTAACACCCTAACAACAACCACTCCTAACCCCCTAGCAACAAACAACCCTAACCAAACAACAAACAACCCTAACCGACTAACAACAAACAACACTAAACCCCTAACAAGAAACTACCTTAAACCCGAAACAACAAACAACCCTAACCCCCTAACAACCAACAACCGTAAACACCAAACAACAAACACCACTAACCCACTAACAACAAACAACACTAACCCCCTAACAAGTAACTACCCTAACCCCTAAAAAAAAAAAACACTAACCCCCTAACAACAAACAACCCTAACACCCTAACAACAAACAACACTAACCCCCTAACAACAAACAACACTAAACCCCTAACATCAAACAACACTAACCCCCTAACAACAAACAAAACTAACACCCTAACAACAAACTACAATAACACCCTAACAACAAAAACCACTAAACCCCAGCAAGAAACAACCCTAAACCCCTAAATAAAAACAGCACTAACCCCCTAACCACAAACAACACTAACAGCCTAACAACAAAAACCACTAAACCTCAACAAGAAACAACCCCAAACTCCTAAATAGAAACAATACTAACCACCTAACAACAACCTAACCCGCTAACAACAAACAACCCTAACCGCCAACAACAAACTACTCTAACCCACTAACAATAAACAACCCTAAGCCCCTAACAACAAAGAACCCTAACTCTCTAACAAGAAATAACACTAACCCCATAACAACAAAAAACACTAACCCCCTAACAACAAACACCACTAACCCCCTAACAACAATCCTAAAAACCTAACAACAAACAACACTAACCCCCTAAAAATAAACTACTCTAAACCCCTAACGACAAACAACCCTAACCCCCTAACAACAAACAACCCTAAAGCCCTAACAACAAACAACCCTAACCTCCTAACAACAAACAACCTTAACCCCCTAACAACAAACAACCCTAAACCACTAACAACAAACAATCCTAACCCCCTAACAACCAACAACGCTCACCCCCTAACCACAAACAACACTAACACCCTAACCACAAACAACACTAACCCCGTAAGAACAAACACCACTAACCCCCTAACAACAAACAACACTAACACCCTAACAAAAAAAAACTACTAAACCCCAACAAGAAACAACCCTAAACACCTAACAACAAACACTAACCCCCTAACAACAAACAACACTAAACCCCTAACAAGAAACTAACCTAACCCCGTAACAACAAACAACCCTAACCTCCTAACAACAAACAACCTTAAACCCCTAACAACAAACAACCCTAACCTCCTAACAACAACCTTAAACCCGTAACAACAAACAACCCTAAACCCCTAACAACAAACAACACTAACACCCTAACAACAAAACCCACTAAACCCCAACAAGAAACAACACTAAACCCCTAACAACAAACACTAACCTCCTAACAACAAACAACACTAAACCGCTAACAAGAAACTAACCTAACCCTGTAAAAACAAACAACCCTAACCGCCTAACAACAAACAACCTTAACCCCCTAACAACAAACAACGCTAAACCCCTAACAACAAAAAATCCTAACCCCCTAACAACCAACAACTCTCACCCCCAACCACAAACAACATTAACACCCTAACCACAAACAACACTAACCCCGTAAGAACAAACAACACTAACCCCCTAACCACAAACAACACTAACACCCTAACAACAAAAACTACTAAACCCCAACAAGAAACAACCCTAAACCCCTAACAACAAACACTAACCCCCTAAAAACAAACAACACTAAACCCCTAACAAGAAACTAACCTAACCCCGTAACAACAAACAACCCTAACCTCCTAACAACAAAAAACCTTAACCCCCTAACAACAAACAACCCTAAACCCCTAACAACAAACAATCCTAACCCCCTAACAACCAACAACTCTCACCCCCTAACCACAAACAACACTAACACCCTAACCACAAACAACACTAACCCCGTAAGAACAAACAACACTAACCCCCTAACCACAAACAACACTAACACCCTAACAACAAAAACTACTAAACTCCAAGAAGAAACAACCCTAAACCCCTAACAACAAACACTAACCCCCTGACAACAAACAACCCTAAACCCCTAACAACAAACAACACTAACACCCTAACAACAAAAACCACTAAACCCCAACAAGAAACAACACTAAACCCGTAACAACAAACACTAACTCCCTAACAACAAACAACACTAAACCCATAACAAGAAACTAACCTAACCCTGTAACAACAAACAAACCTAACATCCTAACAACAAACATCCTTAACCCCCTAACAACAAACAACCCTAAACCCCTAACAACAAACAATCCTAACCCCCTAACAACCAACAACGCACACCCCCTAACCACAAAAAACACTAACACCCTAACCACAAACAACACTAACCCCGTAAGAACAAACTACACTAACCCCCTAACAACAAACAACACTAACACCCTAACAACAAAAACTACTAAACCCCAACAAGAAACAACCCTAAACCCCTAACAACAAACACTAACCCCCTAACAACAAACAACATTAAACCCCTAACAAGAAACTAACCTAACCCCGTAACAACAAACAACCCTAACCTCCTAACAACAAACAACCTTAAACCCCTAACAACAAACAACCCTAAACCCCTAACAACAAACAACAGTAACACCCTAACAACAAAAACCACTAAACCCCAACAAGAAACAACACTAAACCCCTAACAACAAACACTAACCCCCTAACAACAAACAACACTAAACCCCTAACAAGAAACTAACCTAACCCTGTAACAACAAACAGCCCTAACCTCCTAACAACAAACAACCTTAACCCCCTAACAACAAACAACCCTAAACCCCTAACAACAAACAATCCTAACCCCCTAACAACCAACAACTCTCACCCCCTAACCACAAACAACACTAACACCCTAACCACAAACAACACTAACCCCGTAAGAACAAACAACACTAACCCCCTAACCACAAACAACACTAACACCCTAAGAACAAAAACTACTAAACTCCAACAAGAAACAACCCTAAACCCCTAACAACAAACACTAACCCCCTGACAACAAACAACCCTAAACCCCTAACAACAAACAACACTAACACCCTAACAACAAAAACCACTAAACCCGAACAAGAAACAACACTAAACCCATAACAACAAACACTAACTCCCTAACAACAAAGAACACTAAACCCCTAACAAGAAACTAACCTAACCCTGTAACAACAAACAACCCTAACATCCTAACAACAAACATCCTTAACCCCCTAACAACAAACAACCCTAAACCCCTAACAACAAACAATCCTAACCCCCTAACAACCAACAACGCACACCCCCTAACCACAAACAACACTAACACCCTAACCACAAACAACACTAACCCCGTAAGAACAAACTACACTAACCCCCTAACAACAAACAACACTAACACCCTAACAACAAAAACTACTAAACCCAACAAGAAACAACCCTAAACCCCTAACAACAAACACTAACCCCCTAACAACAAACAACACTAAACCCCTAACAAGAAACTAACCTAACCCCGTAACAACAAACAACCCTAACCTCCTAAGAACAAACAACCTTAAACCCCTAACAACAAACAACCCTAAACCCCTAACAACAAACAACACTAACACCCTAACAACAAAAACCACTAAACCCCAACAAGAAACAACACTAAACCCCTAACAACAAACACTAACCCCCTAACAACAAACAACACTAAAACCCTAACAAGAAACTAACCTAACCCTGTAACAACAAACAGCCCTAACCTCCTAACAACAAACAACCTTAACCCCCTAACAACAAACAACCCTAAACCCCTAACAACAAACAATCCTAACCCCCTAACAACCAACAACTCTCACCCCTAACCACAAACAACACTAACACCCTAACCACAAACAACACTAACCCCGTAAGAACAAACAACACTAACCCCCTAACCACAAACAACACTAACACCCTAACAACAAAAACTACTAAACTCCAACAAGAAACAACCCTAAACCCCTAACAACAAACACTAACCCGCTGACAACAAACAACCCTAAACCCCTAACAACAAACAACACTAACACCCTAACAACAAAAACCACTAAACCCCAACAAGAATCAACACTAAACCCATAACAACAAACACTAACTCCCTAACAACAAACAACACTAAACCCCTAACAAGAAACTAACCTAACCCTGTAACAACAAACAACCCTAACATCCTAACAACAAACATCCTTAACCCCCTAACAACAAACAACCCTAAACCCCTAAAAACAAACAATCCTAACCCCCTAACAACCAACAACGCACACCCCCTAACCACAAACAACACTAACACCCTAACCACAAACAACACTAACCCCCTAAGAACAAACTACACTAACCCCCTAACAACAAAAAACACTAACACCCTAACAAAAAAAACTACTAAACCCCAACAAGAAACAACCCTAAACCCCTAACAACAAACACTAACCCCCTAACAACAAACAACACTAAACCCCTAACAAGAAACTAACCTAACCCCGTAACAACAAACAACCCTAACCCCCTAACAACAAACAACCCTAAACCCCTAACAGCAAACAACCCTAACGTTCTAACAACAAACAACCCTAACCCCCTAACAAACAACAACACTAACCCCCTAACCACAAACAACACTAACACCCTAACAACAAAAACTACTAAACTCCAACAAGAAACAACCTTAAACCCCTAACAACAAACACTAACCCCCTAACAACAAACAACCCTAAACCCCTAACAACAAACAACACTAACACCCTAACAATAAAAACCACTAAACCCCAACAAGAAACAACACTAAACCCGTAACAACAAACACTAACCCCCTAACAACAAACAACACTAAACCCCTAACAAGAAACTAACCTAACCCTGTAACAACAAACAACCCTAACGTCCTAACAACAAACATCCTTAACCCCCTAACAACAAACAACCCTAAACCCCTAACAACAAACAATCCTAACCCCCTAACAACCAACAACGCACACCCCCTAACCACAAACAACACTAACACCCTAACGACAAACAACCCTAACCCCGTAAGAACAAACTACACTAACGCCCTAACAACAAACAACACTAACACCCTAACAACAAAAACTACTAAACCCCAACAAGAAACAACCCTAAGCCCCTAACAACAACACTAACCCCCTAACAACAAACAACACTAAATCCCTAACAAGAAACTAACCTAACCCCGTAACAACAAACAACCCTAACCTCCTAACAACAAACAACCTTAAACCCCTAACAACAAACAACCCTAAACCCCTAACAACAAACAACCCTAACCCCCTAACAACAAAAACCACTAAACCCCAACAAGAAACAACACTAAACCCCTAACTACAAACACTAACCCCCTAACAACAAACAACACTAAACCCCTAACAAGAAACTAACCTAACCGTGTAACAACAAACAGCCCTAACCTCCTAACAACAAACAACCTTAACCCCCAACAACAAACAACCCTAAACCCCTAACAACCAACAATCCTAACCCCCTAACAACCAACAACTCTCACCCCCTAACCACAAACAACACTAACACCCTAACCACAAACAACACTAACCCCGTAAGAACAAACAACACTAACCCCCTAACCACAAACAACACTAACACCCTAACAACAAAAACTACTAAACCCCAACAAGAAACAACCCTAAACCCCTAACAACAAACACTAACCCCCTAACAGCAAACAACACTAAACCCCTAACAAGAAACTAACCTAACCCCGTAACAACAAACAACCCTAACCTCCTAATAACAAACAACCTTAAACCCCTAACAACAAACAACCCTAAACCCCTAACAACACACAACACTAACACCCTAACAACAAAAAACACTAAACCCCAACAAGAAACAACACTAAACCCCTAACAACAAACACTAACCCCCTAACAACAAACAACACTAAACCCCTAACAAGAAACTAACCTAACCCTGTAACAACAAGCAACCCTAACCTCCTAACAACAAATAACCCTAACCCCCTAACAAACAACAACACTAACCCCCTAACCACAAACAACACTAACACCCTAACAACAAAAACTACTAAACCCCAACAAGAAACAACCCTAAACCCCTAACAACAAACACTAACCCCCTAACAGCAAACAACACTAAACCCCTAACAAGAAACTAACCTAACCCCCTAACAACCAACAACGCACACCCCCTAACCACAAACAACACTAACACCCTAACCACAAACAACACTAACCCCGTAAGAAAAAACTACTCTAACCCCCTAACAACAAACAACACTAACACCCTAACAACAAAAACTACTAAACCCAACAAGAAACAACCCTAAACCCCTAACAACAAACACTAACCCCCTAACAACAAACAACACTAAACCCCTAACAAGAAACTTACCTAACCCCGTAACAACAAACAACCCTAACCTCCTAACAACAAACAACCTTAAACCCCTAACAACAAACAACCCTAAACCCCTAACAACAAACAACACTAACACCCTAACAACAAAAACCACTAAACCCCAACAAGAAACAACACTAAACCGCTAACAACAAACACTAACCCCCTAACAACAAACAACACTAAACCCCTAACAAGAAACTAACCTAACCCTGTAAAAACAAACAACCCTAACCTCCTAACAACAAACAACCCTAACCCCCTAACAAACAACAACACTAACCCCCTAACCACAAACAACACTAACACCCTAACAACAAAAACTACTAAACCCCAACAAGAAACAACCCTAAACCCCTAAAAACAAACACTAACCCCCTAACAACAAACAACACTAAACCCCTAACAAGAAACTAACCTAACGCCGTAACAACAAACAACCCTAACCTCCTAACAGCAAACAACCTTAAACCCCTAACAACAAACAACCCTAAACCCCTAACAACAAACAACACTAACACCCTAACAACAAAAACCACTAAACCCCAACAAGAAACAACACTAAACCCCTAACAACAAACACTAACCCCCTAACAACAAACAACACTAAACCCCTAACAAGAAACTAACCTAACCCTGTAACAACAAACAGCCCTAACCTCCTAACAACAAACCACTTTAACCCCCTAACAACAAACATCCCTAAACCCCTAACTACAAACAATCCTAACCCCCTAACAACCAACAACTCTCACCCCCTAACCACAAACAACACTAACACCCTAACCACAAACAACACTAACCCCGTAAGAACAAACAACACTAACCCCCTAACCACAAACAACACTAACACCCTAACAACAAAAACTACTAAACCCCAACAAGAAACAACCCTAAACCCCTAACAACACTAACCCGCTAACAACAAACAACACTAAACCCCTAACAAGAAACTAACCTAACCCTGTAACAACAAACAACCCTAACCTCCTAACAACAAACAACCTTAAACCCCTAACAACAAACAACCCTAAACCCCTAACAACAAAGAACACTAACAACCTAACAACAAAAAACACTAAACCCCAACAAGAAACAACACTAAACCCCTAACAACAAACACTAACCCCCTAACAACAAACAACACTAAACCCCTAACAAGAAACTAAGCTAACCCTGTAACAACAAACAAACCTAACCTCCTAACAACAAACAATCTTAACCCCCTAAGAACAAACAACTCTAAACCCCTAACAACAAACAATCCTAACCCCCTAACAACCAACAACGCACACCCCCTATCCACAAACAACACTAACACCCTAACCACAAACAACACTAACCCCCTAAGAACAAACAACACTAACCCCCTAACAACAAACAACACTAACACCCTAACAACAAAAACTACTAAACACCCACAAGAAACAACCCTAAACCCCTAACAACAAACACTAACCCCCTAACAACAAACAACACTAAACCCCTAACAAGAAACTAACCTAACCCTGTAACAACAAACAACCCTAACCTCCTAACAACAAATAACCCTAACCCCCTAAACAACCAACAACAATAACCCCCTAACCACCAACAGCACTAACCAATTAAAACCAAAATAAACTAACCCCCTAACAACAACCAACACTTATCCCCTAAAAACAAACAACACTAATCCCCAACAAGAAAGAACCCTAATCCTCTAAGAACAAACAACTCTAACCCCCAACAACAAAAAACTCGGAACACCTAACAACCAGCAACACTAACCCACTAACAAGAAACAACCCTAAACCCCTAACAACAAACTACCCTTACCCCCTAACAACCAACAGCACTAACCCCCTAAGCAAAAACACTAACACCCTAAAAACAAAACCAACTAAACCCCAACAAGAAACAATCCTAAACACCTAACAGCAAACAACACTAACCCCCTAACAACAAACAACACTAACACCCTAACAACAAAGATCCCTAACCCCCTAAAAACAAACAACACTAAGCCCCAACAACAAACAAAACTAACTCTCTAACAACAACCCTAATCCCCTAACTACAGACAACCCTAACCCACTAACAAGAAACAAAACTACCCCCTAAAAAACAACACAAACCCCAAACAACAAACAACTCTCACACCCTAACAACAAACAACACTAACCCCCTAACAACAACAACACTAACCCCCAAAAACGGACAACACTAACACCCTAACAACAAACACTACTAAACCCCAACTAGGAACAACCCTAACCCCCTAACAACAAACAACACTAACCCCCTAACAACAAACAACCCTAAACCCCTAACATCAAAGAACACTAACACCCTAACAACAAACAACCCTAACGCCCAAACAACAAACAACACTAACCCCCGAACAGCAAACAACCCTAAACCCTAAAAACCAGAAACACTAACCCACTAACAACAAACAACCCTAACCCACTAAGAACAAACAACCCTAACACCCTAACAACAAACAACCTTAAACCCCTAACAACAAACAACCCTAAACCCTTAACAACAAACAATCCTAACAACCTAACAACCAACAACACTCACCCCCTAACCACAAACAACACTAACACCCTAACCACAAACAACACTAACCCCGTAAGAACAAACAACACTAACCCCGTAACAACAAACAACACTAACACCCTAACAACAAAAACCACTAAAGCCCAGGAAGAAACAACCCTAAACCAATAAATACAAACAACACTAACCCCCTAACCACAAACAACACTAACACCCTGACCACAAACAACACTAACCCCGTAAGAACAAACAACACTAACCCCCTAACCACAAACAACACTAACACCCTAACAACAGAAACTAGTAAACCCGAACAAGAAACAACCCTAAATCCCTAACAACAAACACTAAAACCCTAACAACAAACAACACTAAAATCCTAACAAGAAACTAACCTAACCCTGTAACAACAAACAACCCTAACCTCCTAACAACAAACAACCTTAACCCCCTAACAACAAACAACCTTAAACCCCTAACAACAAAAAATCCTAACACCCTAACAACCAACAACGCTCACCCCCTAACCACAAGCAACACTAACACCCTAACCACAAAAACACTAACCCCGTAAGAACAAACAACACTAACCCCCTAACAACAAACAACCTTAAACCCCTAACAACAAACAACCCTAAACCCCTAACAACAAACAACACTAACACCCTAACAACAAAAACCACTAAATCCCAACAAGAAACAACTCTAAACCCCTAACAACAAACACTAACCCCCTAACAACAAACAACACTAAACACCTAACAAGAAACTATCCTAACCCTGTAACAACAAACAACCCTACCCTCCTAACAACAAACAACCCTAACCCCCTAACAAACAACAACACTAACCCCCTAACCACAAACAACACTAACACCCTGACCACAAACAACACTAACCCCGTAAGAACAAACAACACTAACCCCCTAACCACAAACAACACTAACACCCTAACAACAAAAACTACTAAACCCGAACAAGAAACAACCCTAAACCCCTAACAACAAACAACCCTAACCTTCTAACAACAAACAACCCTAACCCCCTAACAAACAACAACACTAACCCCCTAACCACAAACAACACTAACACCCTAACAACAAAAACTACTAAACCCCAACAAGAAACAACCCTAAACCCCTAACAACAAACACTAACCCCCTAACAACAAACAACACTAAACCCCTAACAAGAAACTAACCTAACCCCGTAACAACAAACAACCCTAACCTCCTAACAACAAACAACACTAACACCCTTACAACAAAAACCACTAAACCCCTACAAGAAACAACACTAAACCCCTAACAACAAACACTAACCCCCTAACAAAAAACAACACCAAACCCCTAACAAGAAACTAACCAAACCCCGTAACAACAAACAACCCTAACCTCCTAACAACAAACAACCTTAAACCCCTAACAACAAACAACCCTAAACCCCTAACAACAAACAAGACTAACACCCTAACAATAAAAACCACTAAACCCCAACAAGAAACAACACTAAACCCATAACAACAAACACTAACCCCCTAACAACAAACAACACTAAACCCCTAACAAGAAACTAACCTAACCCCGTAACAACAAACAACCCTAACCTCCTAACAACAAACAACCTTAAACCCCTAACAACAAACAACACTAACACCCTAACAACAAAAACCACTAAACCCCAACAAGAAACAACACTAAACCCCTAACAACAAACACTAACCCCCTAACAACAAACAACACTAAACCCCTAACAAGAAACTAACCTAAACCCGTAACAACAAACAACCCTAACCTCCTAACAACAAACCACCTTAACCCCCTAACAACAAACAACCCTAAACCCCTAACAACAAACAACACTAACACCCTAACAACAAAAACCACTAAACCCCAACAAGAAACAACACTAAACCCCTAACAACAAACACTAACCCCCTAACAACAAACAACACTAAACCCCTAACAAGAAACTAACCTAACCCTGTAACAACAAACAACCCTAACCTCCTAACAAAAAACAACCTTAACCCCCTAACAAACAACAACACTAACCCCCTAACCACAAACAACACTAACACCCTAACAACAAAAACTACTAAACCCCAACAAGAAACAGCCCTAAACCCCTAACAACAAACACTAACCCCCTAACAACAAAAAACACTAAACCCCTAACAAGAAACTAACCTAACCCTGTAACAACAAACAACCCTAACCTCCTAACAACAAACAACCTTAACCCCCTAACAACAAACAACCCTAAACCCCTAACAACAAACCATCCTAACCCCCTAACAACCAACAACGCACACCCCCTAACCACAAACAACACTAACACCCTAACCACAAACAACACTAACCCCGTAAGAACAAACAACACTAACCCCCTAACAACAAACAACACTAACACCCTAACAACAAAAACTACTAAACCCCAACAAGAAACAACCCTAAACCCCTAACAACAAACACTAACCCCCTAACAACAAACAACACTAAACCCCTAACAAGAAACTAACCTAACCCCGTAACAACAAACAACCCTAACCTCCTAACAACAAATAACCCTAACCCCCTAACAAACAACAACACTAACCCCCTAACCACAAACAACACTAACACCCTAACAACATAAACTACTAAAGCCCAACAAGAAGCAACCCTAAACCCCTAACAACAAACACTAACCCCCTAACAACAAACAACACTAAACCCCTAACAAGAAACTAACCTAAACCCGTAACAACAAACAACCCTAACCTCCTAACAACAAACAACCTTAAACCCCTAAACAACCAACAACAATAACCCCCTAACCACCAACAGCACTAACCCAGTAAAACCAAAATAAACTAACCCCCTAACAACAACCAACACTTAACCCCTAAAAACAAACAACACTAATCCCCAACAAGAAAGAACCCTAATCCTCTAAGAACAAACAACTCTAACCCCCAACAACCAAAAACTCGGAACACCTAACAACAAGCAACACTAACCAACTAACAACAAACAACCCTAAACCCCTAACAACAAACAACCCTTACCAGCTAACAACCAACAGCACTAACCCCCTAAGCAAAAACACTAACACCCTAAAAACAAAAACCACTAAAACCCAACAAGAAACAACCCTAAACACCTAACAGCAAACAACACTAACCCCCTAACAAGAAACAACACTAACACCCTAACAACAAAGATCCCTAACCCCCTAAAAACAAACAACACTAAGCCCCAACAACAAACAACACTAACTCTCTAACAACAACCCTAATCCCCTAACTACAGACAACACTAACCCACTAACAACAAACAAAACTACCCCCTAAAAAACAACACAAACTCCAAACAACAAACAACTCTCACACCCTAACAACAAACAACACTAACCCCCTAACAACAACAACACTAACCCCCAAAAACGGAGAACACTAACACCCTAACAACAAACACTACTAAACCCCAACTAGGAACAACCCTAACCCCCTAACAACAAACAACACTAACCCCCTAACAACAAACAACCCTAAACCCCTAACATCAAAGAACACTAACACCCTAACAACAAACAACCCTATCGCCCTAACAACAAACAACACTAACCCCCGAACAGCAAAAAACCCTAATCCCTAAAAACCAGAAACACTAACCCACTAACAACAAACAACCCTAACCCAATAAGAACAAACAACCCTAACACCCTAACAACAAACAACCTTAAACCCCTAACAACAAAAAACCCTAATCCCTTAACAACAAACAATCCTAACCACCTAACAACCAACAACACTCACCCCCTAACCACAAACAACACTAACACCCTAACCACAAACAACACTAACCCCGGAAGACCAAACAACACTAACCCCGTAACAACAAACAACACTAACACCCTAACAACAAAAACCACTAAAGCCCAACAAGAAACAACCCTAAACCCCTAAATACAAACAACACTAACCTCCTAACAACAAACAACACCAACACCCTAACAACAAAAACTACTAAACCCCAACAAGAAACAACCCTAAACCCCTAACAACAAACACTAACCCCCTAACAACAAACAACACTAACACCCTAACAACAAAAACTACTAAACCCCAACAAGAAACAACCCTAACCCCTAACAACAAACAACCCTAACCCCCTAACAACAAACAACCCTAAACCCCTACCATCAAAGAACACTAACACCCTAACAACAAACAACCCTAACACCCTAACAACAAACAACACTAGCCCCCAAACAACAAACAACCCTAACCCCTAAAAACCAAAAACACTAACCCACTAACAGCAAACTAAACTAACCAACTAACAACAAACAACCCTAACACCCTAACAACAAACAACACTAACCCCCTAACAACAAACAACCCTAACCCCTAACATCAAACAACACTAACCCAGTAACAACAAACAACCCTAACCCCCTAACAACAAACATTCCTATCCCCCTAACAACCAACAACACTAACCCCCTAACCACAAACAACACTAATACCCTAACAACAAAAACCACTAAACCCCAACAAGAAACAACCCTAAACCCCTAACAACAAACAACACTAACCCCGTAACAACACACAACCCTAACCAAACAACAGACAACCCTAACCCACCAACAACAAACAACACTAACCCCCTAACAAGAACCAACCCTAACCCCGTAACAACAAAAAACCCTAACCCCTAACAACAAACAACCCTAACCCCCAACAACAAACAACCCTAAACCCCTAACATCAAAGAACACTAACACCCTAACAACAAACGACCCTAACCCCCTAACAACAAACAACACTAACCCCCAAACAACAAACAACCCTAACCCCTAAAAACCAAAAACACTAACCCACTAACAACAAACAACCCTAACACACTAACAACAAACAACCCTAACACCCTAACAGCAAACAACACTAACCCCCTAACAACAAAAAACCCTAACCCCTAACATCAAACAACACTAACCCCGTAACAACAAACAACCCTAACCCCCAAACAACAAACACTAACCCCCTAACAACAAACAACACTAAACCCCTAACAAGAAACTAACCTAACCCCGTAACAACAAACAACCCTGACCTCCTAACAACAAACCTTAACCCCCTAACAACAAACACCCCTAAACGCCTAACAACAAACAATCCTAACCCCCTGACAACCAACAACACTAACCCCCTAACCACAAACAACACTAACACCCTAACCACAAACAACACTAACCCCGTAAGAACAAACAACACTAACCCCCTAACAACAAACAACACTAACACCCTAACAACAAAAACCACTAAACCCCAACAAGAAACAACCCGAAACCCCTAAATACAAAAAGCACTAACCCCCTAACAACAACCCTAACCCCCTAACAACAAACAACCCTAACCCCCAACAACAAACAACTCTAACCCACTAACTACATACAACCCTAATCCCCTAACAACAAAGAAAACTAACTCTCTAACAAGAAACAACACTAACCCCCTAACAACAAAAAACACTAACCCCCTCACAACAAACACCACTAACACCCTAACAACAATCCTAACAACCTAACAACAAACAACACTAACCCCTTAAAACAAACTACCCTAAACCCCTAACAACAAACAACCCTAACCCCCTAACAACCAACAACAGTAAACCCCTAACCACAAACAACACTAACATCCTAACAACAAAAACCACTAAAGTACAACAAGAAACAACCCTAACCCCCTAACAACAAACAACCCTAACCCCCTATACAACCAACAACACTAACCACGTAACCACCAACAGCACTAACCCAGTAAAAATAAAAAAAAATACTAACCCCCTAACAACAACCAACACTTATCCCCTAAAAACAAACAACACTAACCCCCAACAAGAAAGAACCCAAATCCTCTAACAACAAACAACTCTAACCCCCTAACAACGAAAAACTCTGAACCCCTAACAACAAACAACACTAACCCACTAACAACAAACAACACTAACCCCCTAACAACAAACAACCCTAAGTCTCTAACAACAAACAACCTTCAACCCCTAAAATCCAACAACCCAAAACCCCTAACAACAAAAGTAACCACCTATCAACAAACAACCCTAACCCCATAACAACCAACAACACTAACCCCCATCCACAAACAACACTAACCCCCTAACAACACACAACACTAACCCTCTTACAAAAAAAAATCCTAACCCCCTAACAACAAACAACACTAACCCCTTAACAACAAACATCCCTAACCCACTAACAACAAACAAAACTAACGCCCTAACAAACATTAACCCCCGACCAGAAACAACACTAACCCCCTAACAAAAATCAACCCTAACTCCCTAACAACAAACAACCCTAACCCACTAACAACAAACAACCCCAACACCCTAACAACAAACAACACTAACCCCCTAACAACAAAGAACCCTGAACCCCTAACAACAAACAACACTATACCCCTAACAACAAACAACCTTAACCCCCTAACAACAATCAAACCTAACCCCCAAACAACAAACAACCCTAACCCCCAAACAACGAACAACCCTAACCCCCTCACGAAAACAACCCTAAGCCCCTAACAAGCACAACTCTAAACCCCGAAAATACAATCGTAACCCCGTAACAAACACAACCCTAACCCCCTAACAAAGCCTAACAATAACTTTAAACCTGACCATAAGCATAACCCCAAACCCTAGCACTAACTCTAACTCTAAACCTAACACTAACTTAGCCCTGCCCTTTATCGTAAACCTAGCCTTAACCCTAACCTTACCCCTACCCGAACCCTAACTCCATACCTAACCCGAACACTAAACTTGACCCTACTCTAACTTTAACTCTAACGTGACTATTAACTGAAACATCACCCTAACCCTACGCCTAAATCTAACTCGAGCCCTAACCATAACAATTACCCTAAACCCTCGCCTTAACTGTAAACCTAACCCTAACCCTCACCCTAATCCTTAACCGTATCCCCAACCCTAAACCTGACGCTATCCCCAAACTTATCCCTAACCCTAACCCTAATACGAACAGTAACCCAAATCTAACCCTAACCCTAATATTAAACCTAAACTTAAATCTACCCTAACCATAAACCTAACCCTAACACCCTAAACCTAACGTCTAACACCGTCTATAATCCTAACCCTTATCATAACCCTCACCCTTAACCTAAACTTCACACTAACCCTAAACCTAACCTAACGCTGACCCTAGACATAACGCCTAACCCTAACCGAACCCTAAACCTATCCTTAACACTAACCTGAACACAAACCCAAACCCTAGCCCTCACCAGAAAAATAACCCTCACCCTATCCTGAACTTCATCCAAACACTAACCATAACCTTAACCCTAAACCTAGACCTAACCCAAACCCTAACCTCAAACCTAACTCTAAGAATAACGCTAGTCCATCTGTAACCCTAAACTGAACACTTACAATAGCCCTGAACCTAACCCTAAACTTAATCCTAATCCTAAACCTAGACCTAATCCTAACCCTAACCCTAACTCTAACCTTGACCCTAAATAGAACACTAAGTCTAACCCTCAACTTGGACCTAAACCTAAATCTTACCCTACACTTAACCCTAACCCTAAACCTAACCCTCACTCTAACTCTAACCCTAATCATAACACTTACCCTAAACCCTCACCTTAACTGTAAAACTAACCGTAACCCTCACCCTAACCCCTAACCGTATCCCACAACGCTAACCCTAATGCTATCCCTAACCCTAACCCTAACACTAACCTGAAACCCCTGAGCCCTAATGATAAACCTAACCCTAACACAAACCCTAACCCTAACACCAAAGCCTAGCAAAAACCTTAACCCTAACTCTCACCCTAACTCTAACACTAACCCGAAACCTAATCATGAACCTAACCCTAACCCTAAACCAAACCTAACCATGACCAGAAACACAAGGTCTAACCGGAACCCTCACCCAAAACCTAATCCTAAACTACACCTCTAACTCTAACACTTTACCATAACCATAATCCAAACCCTACCCAACCCTAACCCTAAACCTAACCCTCACCCCAACCACAACGCCTAACACAACCATAACCCTTACCCTAACCGTAACACTAAACTTAACCCTAACCTTAAATCTAACCCTAACCCTAAAACTAAACACAACCCATGAACTTAACCCTAACCCTGAACATAACCTTAACACTAACCTGAAAACAAGCCCAAACCTTAGCCATAACCCTAACCCTCACCCTGTCTTAAACTTCACCCTATCCCTAACCTAAAACTCACTCTGACTTTAACCCTAACCCTACCCCTAAACCTAACCCTCACCTTAACCTTGGCCCACCTGTAACCCTAAACCTAACCCTTACAATAACTCTGACCCTAATCCTCGCCCTAAACCTAATTCTAATCCTAACCCTGACCCTAACCCTAACCTAACCCTAACCCTATCTTTAAGCCTACCATAATCTTAAACCTAACCCTAACCCTTAACTCTAACTCTAACCCTAACCCTAGCCCTAACCCTAATCTTAACTGTAACACTTTCCCAAAATCCTCATCTTAACTGTAAATGTAACTCTAACTCTTACCCTAACCCTAAACTTAACCCTAATTATAACCCTAACCTAAACCTAGCTGAAATGCTAACCCTTAACCGTAACTCTAACGCTAATCCTTAGCCTAAACCTAACCTTAACCCTAAACCTAACCCTAACCACTGACCCTAACTCTAACCCTAAGCCTAAGCCGAACCCGAACCCTTAACCAAAATTTCACCCTAAGCATAACACTAAGCCTACCCTAACTTCATTCAAACCCTAACCCTAAGCAAAACTAACACTAACACTAAACCTAACCCTAACCCTAAACCTAACCCTAACCCTGACTCTAACCTGAACCCAAACCCCTAACCCTAACCCTCTCGCAGAACATAAATTCACTGTAACCCTAAACACTAAATCTCCCCAACCCTGACCCTAACCATAACCATAATCCCAACACTAAACTTAAACCTAACCCTGACTCTAACTCTAACTTTAACCCTAAAACTTACCCTACACACGCAGTTTGAATGGAAACCTAGCACTATCCCTCACCCTAACATCTAAACCTAACCCCAACCCTGAACCCAACCTTATCTCTAACTAAAAACTAGTCCTAAACCTAACTATGACTTAACCCTAACACTTACCCTAACTCTAAACCTGACCTTAACCCTAAACTTAATTCTAACCTTAACCCTAACCCTAACCCCAACACTAACCCTAAGCTCAACACTCACCCTTAACTTAAACTTCACCCTAACCCTAACCCTAAACCAAACACTAACCCTAACCCTAAACCTAACCTTAAACCTGACCCTAACATTAACCCAAACACTTAACGCTAAACCTAACACTAAGCCTAACCCTAACCTTAACCTAAACACCAAAGCCTAATCCTAACCCTCATCCTTAACCTAAACTTCACCCTAAACCTAAGCCTAACCCTAACCCTAAAATTACACCTAACCCTAAACTATCCTCTAACTCTCGCCCTAACCCTAACTCTAACCCTAACCCTGGTAAACCCTGGTAGTAACACCCTAAAACATCAGCTTAACTGTAAATGTAACACTAAGCCTCACACAAACCCCTAACCCTTTCCCTAACCCTATCACTCATCCTAACCCTAACCCTGACCTAAACTTAATCCTTACCCTAACCCTAAACTTAACGCTAACCTTAACTCTACCCTAAACCTAACAATAACTCTAAACCGGACCCTAACCCTAACCCTAAACCCTAGATCTAACTCGAACTCTAAACCTAACCCTAACCCTAACCTGGCCCCACCCTTTACAGTAAAGCTAGCCTTAACCCTAACCTTACCCCTACCCTAACCCTAAACCTAACCCTTACAATATCAATAACCCCTAGCAGGGTCCTGCCTAGTCTCTCCCACCTCATCACTCCTTACAAAGAGCCCTGCTTTGTCTCTCCCACATCCTCACTCCCTAAGCAGGGCTCTGCCTGTCCTCTCCCACCTCCTCACTCTCTATGCAGGACTCTGCCTTGTTCTCCCACCTCTTCACTCCCTACACAGGGCCCTGGCTAGTGTCTCCCATCTTCTCACTCCATACACAGCTTTCTGCCTGTTCTTTCCCACTTCCTCACTTCCTACACGGAGCCCTGCCTGGTCTCTCCCACCTCCTCACTCCCTACACCAGTCCCTGCCTGATCTCTCCTACCTCCTCACTCCCTGCACAGGGCCCTGCCTGGTCTCTCCCACATCCTTACTCCATACAAAGGGACTTGCCTGATCTCTGGCCTCCTCACTCCCTGCACAGAGCCCTGCCTGGTCTCTCCCAACTCCTCACTCCCTATTCAGGTCTCTGAATGTTTCTCCCACCTCTTCACTCCCTACACAGGGCCCTGCCTGCTGTCTTCCATCTTCTCACTCCCTACACAAGTTTCTGCCTATTCTCTCTCACCCCCTCACTTGCTAAACACAGTCCTGCCTGTTCTTTCCCACCTCCTGACTCAGTACACAGGTCTCTGCCTGGTCTCTTCCAACTCCTCACTCCCTAGACAGGGCCCTGCCTGGTCTCTGCCACCTCCTCACTCCCTACACAGGTCTCTGACTGCTCCCTGCCACCTCCTCACTCCCTACACAGGGCCCTGCCTGGTATCTCCCACCTCCTCACTCCCTACACAGGGCTCTGTCTTTTCTCTCCCACCTCCTCAGTCCCTACACAGGTATCTGGGTGGTCTCTCCCACCTCCTCACTCCCTTTACAGGGCCCTGATGATCTCTCCCACCTCCTCACTCCCTAAACAGGACCCTGCCTGGTCTCTCCACCTCCTTACTCCCTGCACAGGGCTCTGGCTAGTCTCTCCTACATCCTCACTCTTTATACAGCATCCTACCTGGTCTCTCTCACCTCCTCACTCCCTATGCAGGTCTCTGCCTGGTCTCTCCCACCTCCTCACTCCCTACACAGGTCCCTGACTGGCCTCTCTCACCTCCTCACTCCCTTTACAGGGCCCTGATGATCTCTCCCACCTCCTCACTCCCTAAACAGGGCCCTGCCTGGCCTCTCCCACATCCTCAATTCACACAGGGCCCTGCCTCCTCTCTCTCACATCCTGACTGCACACACAGGGCCCTAACTGGTCCCTCCCACCTTCTCCATCCCTACACAGGTCTCTGCATGGTTCTCCCACCTCCCCATTCCCTACAAGGGTCTCTGCCTGTTCTCTCCCACCTCTTCAATCCCTAGACAGGGCCCTGCCTCTTCTCTCCCACTTCCTCACTCCCTACTCAGGGCCCTGCCTGGTATTTCTAACCTCCTCAGGCCATACACAGGGCCCTGCCTGGTCTCTCCCAAATCCTCACTCCCTACACAGGACTCTGCCTGGTCTCTCCCAACACCTCACTCCCTACAAAGGGCCCTGCCTGGAATCTCCCACCTCCTCACACCCTACCCAGGGTCCTGCCTAGTCAATCCCACCTCCTCACTCCCTACGCAGGGCTCTGCCTGTCCTCTCTCGCCTTCTCACTCCCTACGCAGGACTCTGCCTGGTTCTCCACCTCTTCGCTCCCTACACAGGGCCTTGCCTGGTCTCTCCTACCTCCTCACTCCCTACACAGTTCTCTGCCTGTTCCCTCCCATTCCTCAATCCCTACACAGGTCTCTGGGTGGTCTTTCCCACCTCCTTACTACATACACAGGTGTTAGCCTGTTTTCTCCCTCCTCCTCACTCCCTACACAGGGCCCTGATGTTCTCTCGCACCTGCTCACTCCCTAAACAAGCCACTGCCTGGTCTCTCCACCTCCTTACTCCCTCCACAGGGCCCTGCCTGGTCTCTCTCACCTCCTCACTCCCTACACAGGGCCATGCCTGGCCTCTCCCACCTCCTCACTCCCTACACAGGGCTCTGCCTGGTCTCTATCACCCCCTCACTCCCTACACAGGGTCCTGCCTTACCTCTCCCACCTCCTCAGTCCCTGCACTGTGTTTCTGGCTGTTATCTCCCTTCTTCTCACTCCCTACACAGGGCTGTGCTTGTTCTCTCCCATCTCCTCACTCCCTATACAGGGCCCTGCCTGGTGTATCCCATCTGCTCACTTCCTGCACAGGGCCCTGATGATCTCTCCTACATCCTCACTCCCTACACAGGGCCCTGCCTGGCATCTCCACCTCCTTACTCCCTACACACAGACCTGCCTGGTCTCTTCCACATCCTCACTCTGTACACAGGGTCCTACCTGGTCTCTCCCACCTCCTCACTCCCTACACAGGGCCCTGCCTGGTCTCTCCTAACACCTCACTTCCTACACAGGGCTCTGCCTGATCTCTCCCACATCCTGACTCCCTACTCAGGTATCTGGGTGGTCTCTCCCAACTCCTCACTGTGTATGCAGGGCCTTACCTGTTCTCTATCACCTCCTCACTCCCTACACAGGGCCCTGATGGTCTCTCCCACCTCCTCACTCCCTACACAGGGTCCTGCCTGGTCTCTCCCACTTCCTCAATCCCTACACAGGTCCCTGACTGGTATCTCCACCACCTTACTTCCTACACACAGCCTTGCCTGTTCTCTTCCACATCCTCACTCTGTACACAGGGTCCTACCTGGTCTCTCCCACCTCCTCACTCCCTACACAGGGCCCTGCCTGGTCTCTCCTAACACCTCACTTCCTACACAGGGCTCTGCCTGATCTCTCCCACATTCTGACTCCCTACTCAGGTATCTGGGTGGTCTCTCCCAACTCCTCACTGTGTATGCAGGGCCTTACCTGTTCTCTATCACCTCCTCACTCCCTACACAGGGCCCTGATGGTCTCTCCCACCTCCTCACTCCCTACACAGGGTCCTGCCTGGTCTCTCCCACTTCCTCAATCCCTACACAGGTCCCTGACTGGTATCTCCACCACCTTACTTCCTACACACAGCCTTGCCTGTTCTCTTCCACATCCTCACTCTGTACACAGGGTCCTACCTGGTCTCTCTCACCTCATCACTCCCTACACAGGGCCCTGCCTGGTCTCTCCTAACACCTCACTCCCTACACAGGGCTCTGCCTGGCCTCTCCCACCTCCTCACTCCCTACACAGGGCCCGGCCTGGTCTCTCCTTCTTCTCAATCCCTACACAGGTCTCTGCCTCTTCTCTCCAAGATACTCACTCCGTACACTGGGCCCTGCCAGGTCTCTCCCACCTCCTCAGTCCCTTCACAGGTCTTTGCCTGGTCTCTCCCACATCTCTGCCTCTTCTCTCCTGCATCCTCACTCCCAACATAGGGCCCTGCCTGGTCTCTCCCACCTTCTCACTCCCTACACAGGACGCTGCCTGGCCTCTCCCACCTCCTCAGGACCTACACAGGTCCCTGCCTGGTCTCTTCCAGCTCCTCACTCCCTACACAGGTGTCTGCCTGGATTCTCCCACCTCCTCACTCCTTACACAGGGCCCTGCCTGGTATGTCCCTCCTCCTCACTCCCTACAGAGGGCCCTGCCTGGTGTCTCCCTTCTGCTTACTCCCTACATATGTCTCTGTCTCTTCTCTGCCACCTCCTCACTCTCTACACAGGGCCCTGCCTGATCTCTGGCACATTCTCACTCCCTACACAGGACCTGTGTGGTCTCTCCCAACACCTCACTCCCTCCACAGGGCCCTGCCTGGATGCTCCCTCCCCCTCACACCCTGCACAGGGTCCTGCTTGGTCTCTCCCACCTCATCACTCCTTACACAGGGCCTGCCTGGTCTCTCCCATCTCCTCACTCCCTATACTTGGCTCTGCCTGGTCTCTCCCATCTCCTCACTCCCTAAGCAGGACTCTGCCTGGGTCTCCCTCTTCTTCACTCCCTACACAGGGCCCTGTCTGGTGTCTCCCATCTTCTCTATGCACAGAGCCCTGCCTGGTCTGTCCCACCTCCTCACTCCCTACACTCTTCTCTGCCTGTTCTCTCCCACCTCCTAACTCCCTGCACAGGGCCCTGCCTGGTCTCTCCCATATCCTTACTCCATACAGGGACATGCCTGATCTCTGGCCAACTCACTCCCTACAGAGGGCCCTTCCTGGTCTCTCCCATCTCCTCACTCCCTATGCAGGTCTCTGAATGGTTCTCCCACCTCTCCACTCCCTACACAGGGCCCTGCCTGCTCTCTACCATCTTCTCAATCCCTACACAGGTTTCTGCCTATTCTCTCCCACCTCCTCACTCCCTACACAGGTCCCTGCTTCGTCTCTCCCACCTCATCACTCCTTACACAGGGCCCTGCCTGGTCTCTCCTACATCCTCACTCTTTACACAGCATCCTACCTGGTCTCTCTCACCTCCTCACTCCCTATGCAGGTCTCTGCCTGGTCTCTCCTAAGGCCTAACTCCCTGCTCAGGTCCCTGCCTGACCTCTCCCACCTCCTCACTCCCTAGACATGGCCGTGCCTGGTTGCTCCCAGCCCCTCACTCCCTACTCAGGGCCCCGCCTTTTCTCTCCCACCTCCTCCATCCCTGTAAAGGTCTCTGCCTGCTCTGTCCCACCTCCTTACTCCCTACAGAGTTCTCTGCCTGTTCTCTTCCACATCCTCACTCCTTACACAGGGCCCTTCCTGGTCCCTCCCACCTCCTCACTTCCTACACCTGTCCCTGCCTGGTCTCTTCCATCTCCTCTCTCCCTACTCAGGGCCCTGCCTGGTCTCACCCACCTCCTCACTCCCTACAAAGGTCTCTGTCTGGTCTCTCAGCTCTTCACTCCCTACACAGGTTTCTGTCTCTTTTGTCCCACCATCTTACTCCCTATACAGTGCCCTGCCTGGTCTCTCACTCTCTATACAGGGCCCTGCATGGTCTCTCCCACCTCCTGACTCCCTTCACAGTGCCCAGCCTAGTCCCTCCCACCTCCTCACTCCCTACACAGGTTAGGGTTTAGGGTTTAGTTTAGTTTAGTGTTAGGGTTATGGTTCGGGATCGGGTTTAGGGGTTAAGGTTAGGTTTTAGGGTTTAGTGTTCGAGTTTAGGGTCAGGGTCAGTTTTTAGTGTCAGGGTCAGGGTTTATGGTCAGGGTTTAGGGTCAGGGTCAGGGTCAGGGTTAGGGGTTAGGGTCAGGGTTAGGTTTAGGGTTTGTTTTTATGGTTAGGGTTTAGGGTTTAGGATTAGGGTTGGGGTAAGGTTAGGGCTATGTGTTAGGGCTAGGGGTTAGGGTTTAGTGTTTAGTGATAGAGTTTAGGGTCAGGGTCAGAGTCAGTGTTTAGTGTCAGGGTCAGAGTTTAGGGTCAGGGTTAGGGTCACGGTCAGGGTTAGGGTCATGGTCAGGGTTTAGGGTCATTGTCACGGTTTAGGGTCAGGGTCTGGGTCAGGGTTAGGGGTTAGAGTCAGGGTTAGGTTTAGGGTTTGGGTTTAGGGTTAGGATTTAGGGTTTAGGGTTAGGGCTAGGGTTAGTTTTAGAGGTTAGAGGTTAGGGTTAGGGTTAGGGTTAGGGCTAGGGCTAGGGCTTGGTGTTAGGGCTAGGTCTAGGGCTAGGGTTTTAGGGCTAGAGTTTAGGGTTAGGGTTAGGGTTTTGGGTTAGGCTGATGGTTAGAGTTTAGGGTTAGGGTTCATGGTTAGTGCTAGGTTTAGTGTTAGGGTTTAGTGTTAGGGTTAGTGTTCAGGGTTAGGGTTTGGGTTTAGGGTTAGCGGTTAGTGTTAGGGTTAGTGTTCAGGGTTAGGGTTAATGTTTAGGGTTAGGTTTTAGGGTTCGAGTTAGTGTTAGGGTTAGGGCTAGGGCTAGGGCTAGGACTTGGGCTAGGGCCTAGGGCTAGGGCTAGTGATATGGTTTGTGTTTAGGGTTCGGGTTTGGGTTCACGTTAGGCTTCGGTTTAGGATTTGGGTTAGGGTTTTGGGTAAGGGTTATTGTTAGGTTCAGGGCTATTGTAAGGGTTAGGTTTAGGGTTACAGGTGGACTAGCGTTATGATTAAAGTTTAAGTTTAGGGTTTGGGTTAGGTTTAGATTTAGGGTTAGGGTTTGGATGAAGTTTACGATATGGTGAGTGTTATTTTTAAGGTTAGGTCTAGAGTTTGGGTTCGTGTTCAGGTTAGTGTTAAGGTTAGGTTTAGCGTTTGGATTAGGGTTAGGGGTTATGTTTGGGGGTAGGGTTATGTTTAGATTTAGGGTTAGTGTGAAGTTTAGGTTAAGAGTGAGGGTTACAGTTAGGGTTAGGGTAAGGGTGAGGGTTAGGGTCAGAGTTATTGTAAGGGTTAGGTTTAGGGTACTACAGGTGGGCCAAGGTTAAGTTTAGGGTTTGATTTAGGGGTAGGGTTAGGGTTAAAGTTAGGGTGAGCTTTAGCTTAGGGATAGGGTGAAGTTTAAGATAGGCTGAGGGTTAGTTTTAGGGTTATGGTTAAGGTTTGAGTTTGGTTTCAGGTTAGTGTTAAGGTTATGTTTAGGGTTAGGGTTAAGTTTACGGGTTCTTTTTAGTTTTAGGGTTAGGGTTAAATTTTAGGTTAGGGTTAAGTTTAGTGTTATGGTTAGGATTAGGGTCACGGTTTGTGTTAGTCTTTGTCGTTTGGGTGAGGGTTAGGTTTAGGGTTCGGGTTGGGTAGGGTTAGGATTCTGGTTATGGTAAGGTGTTAAGGGTTAGAGTTTTAGTTTAGGGTTAGGGTTTGGGTGAGGGTTCCGGTTAGTCATTGTGGTTCTGGTCATGGTTAGGTTTGGTTTAGGGTTAGGGTTAGGTTTATTATTAGGTTTCAGGTTAATGTTAGAGTTAGAGTTAGGGTGAGACTTAGGGTTAAGGTTTGGGTTAGGCTTTGGTGTTAGGGGTTAGGGTTTGGGTTAGGGGTTAGGGTTATCGTTAGGGCTTAGGGGTTCAGGTTAGTGTTAGGGTTAGGAATAGCATTAGGGTTAGGGTTGGGGGATACGGTTAGGGGTTAGGGTGAGGGTTGCGGTTAGTTTTACAGTTAAGGTGAGGGTTTAGGGTAAGTGTTATTCTTAGGGTTAGAGTTAGGGTTAGGTTCAGGGTTAGGGTTAGGTGTAGGGTAAGATTTCGGTTTAGGTTCAGGTTTAGAATTAGAGTTAGTGTTCTATTTAGGATCAAGCTTAGAGTTTGGGTTAGGGTTAGGATTAGGGTTAGGTCTAGGGTTAGGTTCAGGGCTAATGTAAGGCTTAGTTTTAGGGTTACAGGTGGAGTAGTGTTATGGTTAGAGTTAGGTTTAAGGTTAGGGTTTGGGTTAGGTTTAGGTTTAGGGTGAAGGTTAGGGTTAGTGTTGGATGAACCTTAGGACGGGGTGAGGGTTATTCTTATGATTAGGGCTGAAGTTTGATTTTGTGTTCAGGTTAGTGTTAAGGTTAGTTTTAGGGTTCGGGTTAGTGTTAGGAGTTACGTTTAGGGTTAGTGTTAGGTTTAGGTTCAGGGTTAGAGTGATGTTTAGGTTCATAGTGAGGGTCAAGGTAAGGGTTAGGATTACGGTGAGGATTATACTTAGTGTTAGAGTTTACGTTTAGGGTGTTAGGGTTAGGTTTATGGTTAGGGTAGGGTTAAGTTTAGGGTTAATGTAACGGTTAGTATTAGATTAGTGTTACTGTTCGTGTTTGGGTTAGGGTTAGGGATAAGTTTAGGGATAGCGGCAGGTTTAGGGTTGGGGATTCGGTTAGGGGTTCGGGTGAGGTTTAGTGTTAGGTTTACAGTTAAGGTGAGGGTTTAGGGTAAGTGTTATGGTTAGGGTTAGAGTTAGAGTTAGGGTTAGGGTTAGGGTGAATTTTCAGTTAATAGTGAGGGTTAGGTAAGGGTTAGGGTTAAGGTTAGAGTTAGGATTAAGATTAGTGTTAGGGTTAGGTTTAGGGTTAGGGATAGGATAGGGGTAAGGTTAGGGTTAAGGCTAGGTTTACGGTCAAGGGTACGTCTAGGTTAGGGTTAGGATTAGGTGTAGAGTTAGAGTTAGTGCTAGGGTTTAGGGGTAGGGTTCGGGTCAGGTTTAGAGTTTTTGTTAGTGTTAGGGTTAGGGTAGAGTTAAGGTTAGGGTTAAGTTTAGGGTTAGGGTAAGGGTTATGTTTAGGTCAGGGTTAGGGTTAGGGTTAGGGATAGGGTTAGGTTTAGGGAAAGGGTTAGGGTTCGTGTGAGGGTTAGTGTTAGATTTACAGTTAAGCTGATGTTTTACAGTGTTACGGTTAGGGTCAGGGTTAGAGTTAGAGTTAGGGTTAGGGCTAGACTGAGGGGATATTTAGGGTTAGGTTTAATTTTAGGGTTCTGCTTATGTATAGGGTGAAAGTTAAGATTAGCGTTAGGGTAAATATTAGAGTTAGGTGTTTGGGTTAAGGTTAGGATCAGGTTAGGGTTAAGTTTAGGGTTAGTGTTAGTGTCAGGGTTAGGTTTTGGTGTTTGGGTTAATGTTAGGGTTAGCTTTAGGGTTAGGGTTTAGTTTAAGGTTAGGGTCAGGGTGCAGTTTAAGTTAAGTGTGAGGGTTGAGCTTAGGGTTAGTGTTAGGGGTTAGGGTTAGGGTTAAGGTTAGGATTAGGATTAGGGTTAAGATTAGTTTTAGGGTTAGGGTAAGTGTTACGGTTAAGTCATGGTTAGGTTTAGGGCTAGGTAAAGGTTAGAGATAAGATTAGGTTAAGGGTAGGGTTTAGGTTTAGATGTTAGTGTGAGGGTTAGTGCTAGGTTTCCATTTAAGCTGAGTGTGTAGGGTAAGTTTTAGGGTTAGGATTAGGGTTAGAGATAGATTTAGGGTCAGGGTTAGGATTATGTTTAAGGTTAGGGTTAGGTATATGGTTAGGATTAGGGTTAGGGTCAGGGTTGGGGAGATTTAGTATTATGTTTAGTTTTAGGGCTAGGGTTAGGGTGAAGTTTATGTTAAGCGTGAGGGTTAGGGTTAGGGTTAGGGGTAAGGGTTCAGGTTAGGGTCAGGGTTAGGGTTTGCGTTAGGTTTAGGGTTAGCTTTAGTTTTGGTTAGGGTTAGGATTTGAATGAAGTTAGGGTAGGTTTAGGGTTATGGGTAGGGTGAAATTTTGGTTAGAGTTATTGTTCGGGGTTAGGGTTAGGTTTGAGTTTATCGTAGGGTTAAAGTTAGGGTTAAGGTTAGGTTAGGGTTATGGTCAGGGTTAAGATTAGGATTAGGTTTAGGGTGAGGGTTCGGGTCCGAGTTATTGTAAGGGTTAGTTTTAGGGTTCCAGGTGGGCCAAGGTTAAGGTTAGGGTTAGGTTTAGGGGTAGGGATAGGGATAGGTTTAGAATTAGGTTAACATAAACTTCACCCTAACCCTAGCCCTAAAACTAAACATAATTAGAATTAGGGTGAGCTTTAGGTTAGGGATAGGGTGAAGTTTAAGTTAGGGTGAGGGTTAGGGTTAAGGTTATGGCTAAGGTTTGGGTTAGTTTTCAGGTTCGTGTTAAGGTTGTGTTTCGTGTTAGGGTTAAGTTTACGGGTTCTGTTTAGTTTTAGGGTTGGGGTTATGTTTAAGGTTAGGGTTAAGTTTAGTGTTACAGTTAGGGTTAGGGTTACGTTTTGTGTTAGGCGTTGTGGTTGGGGTGAGGTTTAGGTTTAGGGTTAGGGTTGGGTAGGGTTAGGATTATGGTTACGGTAAGGTGTTAGGTGTTAGAGGTGTAGTTTAGGGTTAGGGTTTGGGTGAGGGTTCCGGTTAGGCATTGTGGTTCTGGTCATGGTTAGGATTGGTTTAGGGTTAGGGTTAGGTTTATGATTAGGTTTCGGGTTAGTGTTAGAGTTAGAGTTAGGGTGAGAGCTACCTTTAAGGTTAGGGTTAGGTTTTGGTGTTATGGGTTAGGTTTGGGGTTAGGGTTAGGGTTATCATTAGGGCTTAGGTGTTCAGGTTAGTGTTAGGGTTAGGGATAGCATTAGGGTAAGGGTTGTGGGATACCGTTAGGGGTTAGAGTGAGTGTTACGGTTAGTTTTACATTTAAGGCGAGGGTTTAGGATAAGTGTCCCGATTATCGTTAGACATAGAGTTAGGGGTAGGTTTACGTTTAGGGTTAGGTGTAGGGTAAGATTTAGCTTTAGTTTCAGGTTTAGGGGTAGAGTTAGTGTTCTATTTAGGGTCAAGGTTAGAGTTCGGGTTAGGGTTAGGATTAGGTCTAGGGTTAGGATTAGGTTTAGGGTTAGGTTGAGGGGTATTTTAAGGGTTAGGTTTAGGGTTACAGGTGGACTAGCATTATGGTTAGAGTTAGATTTAATGTTAGGGGTTGGGTTAGGTTTAGGTTTAGGTTTAGGACTAAGGTTAGCGTTAGGGTTTGGATGAAGTTTAGGATAGGGTGAGGGTTATTTTTAGGGTTAGGGCTAGACTTTGGGTTTGTGTTCATGTTAGTGCTAAGGTTAGGTTTAGGGTTCAGGTTAGGGTTAGTGGTTATGTTCAGATTAGGTTTAGGTTTAGGGTTAGTGTGAAGTTTAGGTTAAGGGTGAGGGTTAGGATAAGGGTTTGCATTAGGGTTTGGATTCTAGTTAGGGTTAGAGTTTAGGTTTAGGGTGTTAGGGTTAGGTTTATGGTTAGGGAAGGGTTAAGTTTAGGGTTAACGTTAGGGTTAGCGTTAGATTAGGGTTACTGTTCGTCTTCGGGTTAGGGTTAGGGATAATGTGAGGGATAGATAGCATTAGGTTTAGGGTTGGGGATACGGTTAAGGGTTAGGTTTAGGTTTACATTGAAGGTGAAGGTTTAGGGTAATTGTTATGGTTAGGGTTAGAGTTAGAGTTAGGCTTATGGTTAGGGTGAAGTTTCAGTTAATAGTCAGGGTTAGGGTTAAGGTTAGAGTTATGCTTAAGGTTAGTGTCAGGGTTAGGTTGAAGGTAGGGGTAAGGTTAGGGTTTAGGCTAGGTTTACGGTAAAGGGTAGGGCTAGGTTAGGGTTAGGGTTAGGGTTAGAGTTAGAGTTAGTGCTAGGGTTTAGGCTTAGGGTTAGGGTCAGGTTTAGAGTTATTGTGAGGGTTAGGGTTAAGTTCGAGTTAAGGTTAGTGTTAAGTTTAGGGTTAGGGTAAGGGTTAGGATTAGGTCAAGGTTAAGGTTAGCATTAGGGATAGGGGTAGGATTAGGGAAAGGGTTAGCGATTCATGTGATGGTTAGTGTTAGGTTTACAGTTTAGCTGATGTTTTAGAGTGTTATGGTTAGGGGTATGGTTAGAGTTAGGGTTAGGGTTAGGTTTAGGGTTAGGGCTAGACTGAGGGGATAGTTTAGGGTTAGGTTTAGTTTCAGGTTAGGCTTAGGCTTACGTTTAGGGTGAAGCATACTTTAAGGATGAGGGTTAGGACTAGTGTTAGCGTTACGTGTTTGCGTTAAGGTTAGGGTTAGATTTAGGGTTAGTATTAGGGTCAGGTTTACGTGTTTGGGTTAATGCTAGGGTCAGGTTTAGGCTTAGGTTTAGGGTTAGGGTTAGGGTTCAGTTTAGGGTTAGTGTTAGGGTGCATTTAAAGTTAAGGGCGAGTGTTGAGCTCAGGTTAGCGTTAGGTGTTAGGGTTAGGGTTAAGGTTAGGATTAGGTTTAGGGTTAAGTTTAGGTTTATGCTTAGGTTTAGAGTACATGTTAGGGTTAAGTCATTGTTAGGTTTAGGGCTAGGTTAAGGTTAGAGATAGGGTTAGGTTAAGGGTTGGGGTTAGGTTTAGATGTTAGGGTGAGGGTTAGTTCTAGGTTTCCATTTAAGCTGAGTGTGTAGGGTAAGTTTTAGGGTTAGGATTAGGGTTAGGGTTAGAGTTAGGTTCAGGTTTGGGTTAGGTTTATGGTTAGGATTAGGGTTAGGGTCAGGGTTAGGCGGAGATTTAGTGTTATATTTAGTTTTAGGGTTAGAGTTAGGGTGAAGTTTATGTTAAGCGTGAGGGTTAGGGTTAGGGGTTAGGGTTCAGGTTACGGTCCGGGTTAGGGTTAGGTTTACATTTAGGGTTAGGTTTAAGTTTAGTTTTATTTTTGGTTAAGGTTAGGGTTTGGATGAAGTTAGGGGAGGTTTAGGGTCATGGTTAGGGTGAATTTTGGTTAAGAGTGAGGGTTCAGTTTAGGGTTAGGTTTACGGTTTGTGTTAGGCATTGTGGTTGGTGTGAGGATTAGTTTTAGGATTAGGGTTGGGTAGGGTTAGGATTATGGTTATGGTAAGGTGTTAGGGATTAGAGGAGTAGTTTTGGGTTAGGGCTTGGGTGAGGGTTCCGGTTAGGCATTGTGGTTCTGGTCATGGTTAGGTTTGGTTTAGGGTTAGGGTTAGTTTTATGATTAGGTTTCGGGTTAGTGTTAGAGTTAGGGTTAGGCTTTGGTGCTAGGGGTTAGGTTTTGGGTTAGGGTTAGGGTTATCGTTAGGGCTTAGGTTTTCAGGTGAGTGTTAGGGTTAGGGTTAGGGATAGCATTAGGGTTAGCTTTTGGGGGTACGGTTAGGGGTTAGGTGAGGGTTACAGTTAGTATTGCAGTTAAGGTTAGGTTTTAGGACAAGTGTTAGGATTAGGGTTAGAGTTAGAGTTAGGGTTAGGTTTAGGGTTAGGTGCAGGGTAAGTTTTAGGTTTAAGTCCTGGTTTAGGGTTAGAGTTAGTGTTCTCTTTAGGGTCAAGTTTAGAGTTCGGGTTAGGTTTAGGATTAGGTCTATTGTTGGGCTTAGGATTAGGGTTAGGTTCAGAGCTATTGTAAGGCTTAGGTTTAGGGTTACAGATGGACTAGCTTTACGGTTAGAGTTAGGTTTAAGGTTAGGGTTTGGGCTAGGTTTACGTTTACGGTTATGGTTAGGGTTAGGATTTGGTTGAAGTTTAGCATAGGCTGAGGGTTACTTTTAGGGTTAGGGCTAGAGTTTGGGTTTGTGTTCAGGTTAGTGTTATGGTTAGATTTAGGGTCCAGTTTAGGGTTAGGGATTATGTTTAGTGTTAGGGTTAGTTTTAGGTTTAGGGTTAGTGTGAAGTTTAGGTTAAGGGTGAGAGTTAGGGTTAGGGTTAGGGTTAGGATTAGGGTTAGTGTTAGACGTTAGGTTTAGGCTGCTAGTTTTAGGTTTATGGTTAGGGTAGGTTTAAGTTTAGGGTTAATGTTAGGGTTAGTGTTAGATTAGGGTTACTGTTCGTGTTAGGGTTACAGTTAGGGTTAGGGATAGCATTAGGTTTAGGGTTAGGAATATAGTTAGGGGTTAGGGTGAGGGTTGGGGATATGGTGAGGGTTAGGTTTAGGTTTACAGTTAAGGTGAGGGTTTAGGGTAATTGTTATGGTTAGGGTTAGAGTTAGGGTCATGGTGAAGTTTCAGTTAATAGTGGGGTTCAGGGTTAATGTTAGATTTAGGGTTAAGGTTAGTGTTAGGGTTAGGTTTAGGTTAGGGTTAAGGTAGCGGTCAGGTTAGGGTTAAGACTAGGTTTACGGTAAAGTGTAAGGCTAGGTTAGGGTTAGGTTTAGAGTTAGTGCTAGGGTTTAGGGTTAGGGTTAAGGTCAGGTTTAGAGTTATTGTTAGGTTTACGGTTAAGGTTAGGGTAGAGTTAAGGTTAAGTTGAAGGTTAGGGTAAGAGTTAGGTTTATGTCAGGTTTAGGGTTAGGATGAGGGATAGGGTTAGGGTTAGGGAAAGGGTTAGGGTTTCGTGTGAGGATTAGTGTTATGTTTACATTAAGCTGATGTTTTTGGGTGTTACAGTAATGTTTAGGGTTAGAGTTAGGTTAGGTTTAGAGTTAGGGCTAGAGTATGGTGATAGTGCTTTAGGTTTAGGTTTAGGGTGGAATTTAGGTTAAGGATGAGGGTTAGGGTTGGGGTAGGTGTTTGGATTAAGGTTAGGGTCAGGTTTAGGGTTTTGGTTTAGAGTTCAGGTTAGATTCAGGGTTAGGGTTAGATTTAGGTTTAGGGTTAGGGTTAGGTTTAGTGTTAGTTTAGCTTAGGGTTAGGGTTTGAATGAAGTTAGGGTAGGTTTAGGGTTATGGTTAGGTTGAAATTTTGGTTAAGTGTGAGGGTTTGGTTTCGGGTTAGGATTAGAGTTAGGGTTAGTGGTTAAGGTTAGGTTTAGGGTTAAGGTTAGGTTTAGGCTAAGCATTAGGGTTAGAGTTAGGGTTAGTGGTTAGTGTTTCAGTTAGGTTTAGGATAGGGTTATAATTAGGGTTAAGTTTAGGGTTACGGTAAGAGTTAGATTTACGTTTACAGTTAAGGTGAGGGTTTTGCGTAACTGTTACGGTTAGGGTTAGGGCTAGGTTTAGGGTTAGAGTTGGGTTAGGGGTTAGGTTTAGGTTAAGTTTATGGTAGGCTTAAAGTTAGGGTTAAGGTTAGGTTAGGGTTAGGGTCAGGGTTAGGATTAGAATTAGGTTTCGGGCAAGGGTTAGTGTCAGAGTTATTATAAGGGTTAGGTTTAGGGTTACAGATGGGCCAAGGTTAAGGTTAGGGTTAGGTTTAGGGGTTGGATTAGGGTTAAAGTTAGGGTTAGCTTTAGGTTAGGGATAGGGTGAAGTAAAGTAGGGTGAGGGTTAGGGATATGGCTAAGGTTTGGGTTCGTTTTCAGGTTAGTGTTAAGTTTAAGTTTAGGGTTAGCGTTAAGTTTATGGGTTCTGTTTAGTTTTAGGGTTAGGGTTAGATTTTAGGTTAGGGTTAAGTGTAACAGTTAGGGTTACGATTTGTGTTAGGCATTGTGGTTGGGGTGAGTGTTAGGTTTATGGTTAGGGTTGGGTAGAGTTAGGATTATGGTTATGGTAAGGTGTTAGGGTTTAGAGGTGTAGTTTAGGGTTAGGGTTTGGGTGAGGGTTTCGGTTAGGCATTGTGGTTCTGGTCATGGTTAAGTTTGGTTCAGAGTTTGGGTTAGGTTTATGATTAGGTTTCGGGTTAGTGTTAGAGTTAGGGTGAGGGATAGTGTTAAGGTTTAGGTTAGGCTTTGGTGTTATGGGTTAGGGTTTGCGTTAGGGTTTGCGTTAGAAAGAAAAGAGAATAGCAAGAGGCCTTTTCTCCCCGGCTGCTTTCCCAAGCCCTTCCAGCTAAAACTATGCCGTTGCTCCTCTGGAAGGATCCCTGCACCGCGACGTAGTTTCTCAGAAGAAGCCCTGCGTTTGCAAGAGCAAATGAGGAATTCGTTGCAGGAAAGAGGAAGGAAAGAAAGTTTCTCTCCCTCTGCCTGCTTTGCTCAGAGGACTGGATGAAGTCAGGGAGTTCTCCCTTTCACTGAGAAACGTGCGGGCTGCTGTTGCCTGTGCGCTCTCTTCTTTGCAAAAGAGTCTGCAGTTCCACGCTTTGAACGGTGGAAAGGCGCCGGGCTCTGCTAAGACTTCCCCCGGCGCTTCGTTTGCCCTGGGCCAAAGCGAGCCTTCACAATAGCTGAACGCTAACACTGCATACTCGTTCCACTTCCAGAACAGGACTACCGCGAGGCAGTTCTCCGGGGGAAAATGGCCCTTCGCGAAGGGCAGATCTGTGGAGCTCATTGCGGAAAAGCGAAAGCAAAGGACGCTTTTCTCCCTCTAACCGCCTTGGTCAGAGGAACGGGGGAAGTCACAGTGTTCTTTCTCTCACTGAGATACACACAATCTGACGTTGCCTCTGAGCTCCGTTGCTGGCAAAGAACTGAAACGGACATACATTCCTGTGGGGAAACACAGGGCTTTGCTAGGATTTCTCTAGGCAGTGTGTTTTCCCTAGGTCTCACTGTATCAACACTATCTCGCAAGGGCAGCACTGCATGGGATTTCCTCTGCCAGGAGAGAGCTGCTGCTTTGTAGTTTGTGCTGGGAAACCTTGCTTTGGCAAGTGCGAATTGACTGCATTCAGGCAGAAAGAAAAGAGAATAGCAAGAGGCCTTTTCTCACCGGCTGCTTTCCCAAGCCCTTCCAGCTAAAACTATGTCGTTGCTCCTCTGGAAGGATCCCTGCACCGTGACGTAGGTTTTCAGAAGAAGTCCTGTGTTTGCAAGAGCAAATGAGGAATTCGTTGCAGGAAAGAGGAAGGAAAGAAAGTTTCTCTCCCTCTGCCTGCTTTGCTCAGAGGACTGGATGAAGTCAGGGAGTTCTCCCTTTCACTGAGAAACGTGCAGGCTCCTGTTGCCTGTGCGCTCTCTTCTTTGCAAAAGAGTCTGCAGTTCCACGCTTTGAACCGTGGAAAGGCGCCGGTTTCTGCTAAGACTTCCCCGGGCGCTTCGTTTGCCGTGGGCCAAAGCTAGCCTTCACAATAGCTGAACGCCAGCACTGCATACTCGTTCCACTTCCAGAACAGGGCTACCGCGAGGCAGTTTTCCGGGGGATAACGGCCCTTCGCGAAGGGCAGATCTGCCGAGCTCACTGCGGGAAAGCGAAAGCAAAGGACGCTTTTCTCCCTCTAACCGCTTTCGTCAGAGGAACGGGGGAAGTCACAGTGTTCTTTCTCTCACTGAGATACACACAATCTGACGTTGCCTCTGAGCTCCGTTGCTGGCAAAGAACTGAAACTGACATACATTCCCGGGGAGAAACACAGGGCTTTGCTAGGATTTCTCTAGGCAGTGTGTTTTCCCTGGGCCTCACTGTACCAACACTATCTCGCCAGGGCAACACTGCGTGGGATTTCCTCTGCCAGGAGAGACCTGCTGCTTTGTAGTTTGTGCTGGGAAACCTTGCTTTGGCAAGTGCGAATTGACTGCATTCAGGCAGAAAGAAAAGAGAATAGCAAGAGGCCTTTTCTCCCGGGCTGCTTTCCCAAGCCCTTCCAGCTAAAACTATGTCGTTGCTCCTCTGGAAGGATCCCTGCACCGCGAAGTCGGTTTTCAGAAGAAGCCCTGCGTTTGCAACAGCAAATGAGGAATTCGTTGCAGGAAAGAGGAAGGAAAGAGAGTTTCTCTCCTTCTGCCTGCTTTGCTCAGAGGACTGGATGAAGTCAGGGAGTTCTCCCTTTCACTGAGAAACGTGCGGGCTGCTGTTGCCTGTGCGCTCTCTTCTTTGCAAAAGAGTCTGCAGTTCCACGCTTTGAACCGTGGAAAGGCGCCGGTTTCTGCTAAGACTTCCCCGGGCGCTTCGTTTGCCGTGGGCCAAAGCTAGCCTTCACAATAGCTGAACGCCAACACTGCATACTCGTTCCACTTCCAGAACAGGGCTTCCGCGAGGCAGTTTTCCGGGGGAAAACGGCCCTTCGCGAAGGGCCGATCTGCTGAGCTCATTGCGGGAAAGCGAAAGCAAAGGACGCTTTTCTCCCTCTAACCGCTTTGGTCAGAGGAGCGGGGGAAGTCACAGTGTTCTTTCTCTCACTGAGATACACACAATCTAACGTTGCCTCTGAACTCCGTTGCTGGCAAAGAACGGAAACTGACATGCATTCCTGTGGGGAAACACAGGGCTTTGCTAGGATTTCTCTAGGCAGTGTGTTTTCCCTGGGTCTCACTGTATCAACACTATCTCGCAAGGGCAGCACTGCATGGGATTTCCTCTGCCAGGAGAGAGCTGCTGCTTTGTAGTTTGTGCTGGGAAACCTTGCTTTGGCAAGTGCCAATTGACCACAGTGAGGCAGAAAGAAAAGAGAATAGCAAGAGGCCTTTTCTCCCCGGCTGCTTTCCCAAGCCCTTCCAGCTAAAACTATGTCGTTGCTCCTCTGGAAGGATCCCTGCACCGCGACGCAGGTTTTCAGAAGAAGCCCTGCGTTTGCAAGAGCAAATGAGGAATTCGTTGCAGGAAAGAGGAAGGAAAGAAAGTTTCTCTCCTTCTGCCTGCTTTGCTCAGAGGACTGGATGAAGTCAGGGAGTTCTCCCTTTCACTGAGAAACGTGCGGGCTGCTGTTGCCTGTGCGGTCTCTTCTTTGCAAAAGAGTCTGCAGTTCCACACTTTGAACCGTGGAAAGGCGCCGGGCTCTGCTAAGATTTCCCCCGGCGCTTCGTTTGCCCTGGGCCAAAGCGAGCCTTCACATTAGCTGAACGCTAACACTGCATACTCGTTCCACTTCCAGAACAGGGCTACTGCCAGGCAGTTCTCCGGGGGAAAACGACCCTTCGGTAAGGACAGATCTGTAGAGCTCATTGCGGGAAAGCGAAAGCAAAGGACGCTTTTCTCCCTCTAACTGCTTTTGTCAGAGGAACGGGGGAAGTCACAGTGTTCTTTCTCTCACTGAGATACACACAATCTGACGTTGCCTCTGAGCTCCGTTGCTGGCAAAGAACTGAAACGGACATACATTTCTGTGGGGAAACACAGGGCTTTGCTAGGATTTCTCTAGGCAGTGTGTTTTCCCTGGGCCTCACTGTAGCAACACTATCTCGCCAGAGCAACACTGAATGGGATTTCCTCTGCCAGGAGAGAGCTACTGCTTTGTAGTTTGTGCTGGGAAACCTTGCTTTGGCAAGTGCCAATTGACCGCATTCGGGCAGAAAGAAAAGAGAATAGCAAGAGGCCTTTTCTCCCCGGCTGCTCTGCCAAGCCCTTCCAGCTAAAACTATGTCGTTGCTCCTCTGGAAGGGTCCCTGCAGGGTGACGTAGTTTTTCAGAAGAAGCCTTGCGTTTGCAAGAGCAAATGAGGAATTCCATGCAGGAAAGAGGAAGGAAAGAAAGTTTCTCTCCTTCTGCCTGCTTTGCTCAGAGGACTGGATGAAGTCAGGGAGTTCTCCCTTTCACTGAGAAACGTGCAGGCTGCTGTTGCCTGTGTGCTCTCTTCTTTGCAAATGAGTCTGCAGTTCCACGCTTTGAACCGTGGAAAGGCGCTGGGCTCTGCTAAGATTTCCCCCGGCGCTTCGTTTGCCCTGGGCCAAAGCGAGCCTTCACAATAGCTGAACGCTAACACTGCATACTTGTTCCACTTCCAGAACAGGGCTACCGCGAGGCAGTTCTCCGGGGGAAAACGGCCCTTCGCGAAGGGCAGATCTGCCGAGCTCATTGCGGGAAAGCGAAAGCAAAGGACGCTTTTCTCTCTCTAACCGCTTTCGTCAGAGGAACGGGGGAAGTCACAGTGTTCTTTCTCTCACTGAGATACACACAATCTGACGTTGCCTCTTTGCTCCGTTGCTGGCGAAGAACTGAAATGGACATACATTTCTTTGGGGAAACATAGGGCTTTGCTAGGATTTCTCTAGGCAGTGTGTTTTAAACCCCTAACAACAAACAACACTAACCCTCTAACAACAACAAACACTAACCTCCTGAATAAAAGCAACACTAACTCCCTAACAACAACCAACACTAACCCCCTAACAACAAACAACACGAAAACCCTAACAACAAACTCCACTAAACCCCAAGAAACAACTCTAAACGCCTAAAAACAAAGAATACTAAACACTTAACAACAAACAACACTAACACACTAACCACAACCAACCCTAACATCATAACAACAAAGAACACTAACACCCTAAGAACAAACAACACTAACCCGCAACAAAAAACAACAGTAACCCCCTTAGAACAAGAACCCTAACCCCCTAACAACAAACAACCCTAAACCATTAATAACAAACAAAACTAACCCCGGAACAACAAACAACACTAACCCCCTAACAACAAACAACACTAAGCCCTTAACAACAAGCAACCCTAACCCCGAACAAGAAACATCCCTAACGCCTTAACAACGAACAACATAACCAAACAGCAAACAACACTAACCCACTAAGAACAAACACTAACCCCGTAACAACAAACTACCCTAACCCCGTAACAACAAACAACCCTAACTTACTAACAACAAACAACATTAACCAGCTAACAACAAACAACACTAACCCCCTAACAACCAATAACCCTAAATCCCTAATAACAAACAACACTAACCCCTAACAACAAAAAACCCTAATACACTAACAACAAACAACCCTAACACGCTAAAAACCAACAACACTAACCCCCTAACTACAAACAGCACTAACCCAATCAAAACAAAAAACACTAACCCCCTAACAACAACCAACACTTTCCCCGTAACAACAAACAACACTAACCCCCTAGCAAGAACCAACACTAACCCCCTAACAAGAAAGAACCCTAATCCCCTAACAACAAACCACCCTAAGCCCCTAACAACAAACAACACTAAACCCCTAACAACAAACAACACTAACCCCCTAACATCAAACTAACCTAACCCCCTAACAACAAACAACCCTAAGCCACTAAAAACAAACAACACTAACCCCCTAACAGGAAACTACCCTAACCTAGTAACCAAAAATACCCTAACCCCGTAAGAACAAACACCCCTAAGCCCCTAACAACAAACAACACTAACACACTAACAACCAACAACCCTAAACCTCTAAAAGCAAACAAAACTAACCCCCTAACAACTATCAACACCAACACTGTAACAACAAACACTAACCCCCTAACAACAAACAACCCTAACTCCCTAACAACCAACTACACTAACCTCCTAACCACAAACAGCAAAAACCCAGTAAAAACAAAGAACACTAACCCCCTAACAGCAACCAACACTTACCCCCTAAAAACAAACAACACTAACCCCCTAACAGGAAACAACCCTAATCCCCTAACAACAAACAACCCTAAGCCCCTAAGAACAAAAAACTCTAAACACCGAACAACAAACAACACTAAACCCCTAACCACAAACAACACTAACCCCCTAACAACCAACAACACTAACCCCCTAACCACAAACTACACTAACACCCTAACAACAAACAACACTAAACCCCAACAAGAAACAAACCTAAACCCCTAACAACAAACAACACTAACCCCTAACAACCACCAACACTAACTCCCTAACCCCAAACAGCACTAACCCACTAAGAACAAAAAACACTAACCTACTAACAACAACCAACACTAACGCCCTAAGAACAAACAACCCTAACCCCCTAACAACAAACAACCCTAACCCCCTAACAACAAACAACCGTAACCAAACAACAAAGAACCCTAACCCACTAACAACAAACAACACTAACTCTATAACAAGAAACTACACTAACCCCGTAACAACAAAAAATCCTATCCCCGTCATAACAAAGAACACTAAACCCGTAACAACAAACAACCCTAACCCCCTAACAGCAAACAACCCTAACCCCCTAACAGCAAACAACCCTAACCCCCGAACAACCAATAACCCTAACCGCCTAACAACAACCAACACTTTCCCCCTAAAAACAAACAACACTAACCCCCTAACAACAAACAACCCTAACCCCCTAAACAACCACCAACACTAACCCCCTAACCACCAACACCACTAAGTCAGTAAAAACAAAAAAAACTAACCCCCTAGCAACAACCAACACTTATCCCCTAAAAACAAACAACACTAACCCCCAACAAGAAAGAACCCAAATCCTTTAACAGCAAACAACTCTAACCCCCTAACAGCAAAAAACTCTGAACCCCTAACAACAAACAACACTAACCCACTAACAACAAACAACCCTAACCCCCTAACAACAAAGAACCCTGACCCCCTAACAACCAGCAACACTAACCCCCAACCACAAACACTAATACCCTAAGAACAAAAACCACAAAACCCCAACAAGAAACAACCCTAAACAGCTAACAATAAACAACACTAACCTCCTAACAACAACTATCACTAACACCCTAACAACAACCATCCCTAAACCCCCAACAGCAAACACCACTATCCCCCAACAAGAAACAACCCTAAACCCCTAAAAAGAAACATTAACCCCGTAACAACAAACAACACTAACGCTCTAACCACAAAAAACACTAACACCCTAAGAACAAACAACACCAACCCCCTAACAACAAACAACACTAACACCCTAACAACAACAAACCCAAAACCCTTAATAACAAACGCTGACCCCGAACAAGAAACATTAACCCCCAACAAAAAAAAGCACAAACCCCCTAACAACAACAACACTAATCCCCTAACAACAAACAACCCTAACCCACTAACAACAAACAACCTTAACCCCCAAAAACAAACAACCCTAACCCCCTAAAAACCAACAACACTAACCCCCTAACAACAAACAACACTTACCCCCTAACAACAAACAATCCTAACACCCTAAAAACAAACAATGCAAACCCCCTAAAAACAAACAACCCTAAAACCCGAAAAACAAACAACACTGAACCCCTAAAAACAAACAACACTAAGCCACTAACAACACACAGCACTAATCCACTAACAACAAAAAACACTAACGCCCTAATGACAAGCAACACTAACACCTAACAACAAACAACACTAAACACCTAACAACCATCGACCCTAATCTCCTAACAAGAAACAACCCTAACGCCCTGACAACAAACAACACTCACCCCCTAACAACAAATAACACTGAACCCCTAACAAAAACCCAAATTAACCCCTAATAACAAACAACCCTAACCCCTAACAACAAACAACCCTGACACCCTAACAACAAGCAACACTCAGCCCCTAACAACAAACAACACTAACCCCCAAAAACAAACAACAATAACCAACTAAAAAAACACAATCCTAACCCCCTAACAACAAAAAACACTAATACCCTAAAAACAAACAACTCTAAACAGCTAAAAACAAACAACACTGAACCCCTGACAACAAACAACACTAATCCCCTAACAACAAACAACCCTAACCCACTAAAAACAAACAAAATTGATCCCCTAACAAACAACACTAACCTCCAACAACAAACAACACTAACTCCCCAACATAAAACAACACTAAGCCCCGAACAACAAAAAACTCTAACACACTGACAAACACTCCTAACAGCCTAACAACAAGCAACACTAACCCCCTAAGAACAACAAACCTAAACCCCTAACAACAAACAACACTAACCCGCAAACAACAAACAACAATAAACCCCTAACAACACACAACACTAACCCCCTAACAACAAACAGCCCTAACCCCGTAACAACAAACAAACCTAACCACCTAACAACAAACAACCCTAACAAAATAACAACAAACTACCCTAACCCCCAAAAAACAAACAACCCTAACCCCCAACCATAAACAGCACTAACACCCTAACCACAAACAACACTAACACCCTAACCACAAACAACACTAACCCCGTAAGAACAAACAACACTAACCCCCTAAGAACAAACAACACTAACATCCTAACAACAAAAACTACTAAACCCCAACAAGAAATAACCCTAAACCCCTAACAACAAACACTCACCCCCTAACAACAAACAACACTAAACCCCTAACAAGAAACTAACCTAACCCCGTAACAACAAACAACCCTAACCTCCTAACAACAAACAACCTTAAACCCCTAACAACAAACAACCCTAAACCCCTAACAACAAACAACACTAACACCCTAACAACAAAAACCACTAAACCCCAACAAGAAACAACACTAAACCCCTAACAACAAACACTAACCCCCTAACAACAAACAACACTAAACCCCTAACAAGAAACTAACCTAACCCTGTAACAACAAACAACCCTAACCTCCTAACAGCAAACAACCTTAACCCCCTAACAACAAACAACCCTAAATCCCTAACAACAAACAATCCTAACCCCCTAACAACCAAGAACGCTCACCCCCTAACCACAAACAACACTAACACCCTAACCAAAAACAAGACAAACCCCGTAAGAACAAACAACACTAACCCCCTAACAACAAACAACACTAACACCCTAACAACAAAAACTACTAAACCCCAACAAGAAACAACCCTAAACCCCTAACAACAAACACTAACCCCCTAACAACAAACAACACTAAACCCCTAACAAGAAACTAACCTAACTCCGTAATAACAAACAACCCTAAACTCCTAACAACAAACAACCCTAAACCCCTAACAACAAACAACCCTAACCTTCTAACAACAAACAACCCTAACCCCCTAACAAACAACAACACTAACCCCCTAACCACAAACAACACTAACACCCTAACAACAAAAACTACTAAACCCCAACAAGAAACAAACCTAAACCCCTAACAACAAACACTAACCCCCTAACAACAAAAACCACTAAACCCCTAACAAGAAACTAACCTAAACCCGTAACAACAAACAACCCTAACCTCCTAACAACAAACAACCTTAAACCCCTAACAACAAACAACCCTAAACCCCTAACAACAAAAAACACTAACACCCTAACAACAAAAAACACTAAACCCCAACAAGAAACAACACTAAACCCCTAACAACAAACACTAACCCCCTAACAACAAACAACACTAAACCCCTAACAAGAAACTAACCTAACCCTGTAACAATAAACAACCCTAACATCCTAACAACAAACATCCTTAACCCCCTAACAACAAACAACCCTAAACCCCTAACAACAAACAATCCTAACCACCTAACAACCAACAACGCACACCCCCTAACCACAAACAACACTAACACCCTAACCACAAACAACACTAACCCCGTAAGAACAAACTACACTAACCCGCTAACAACAAACAACACTAACACCCTAACAACAAAAACTACTAAACCCCAACAAGAAACAACCCTAAATCCCTAACAACAAACACTAACCCCCTAACAACAAACAACAGTAAACCCCTAACAAGAAACTAACCTAACCCCGTAACAACAAACAACATTAACATCCTAACAACAAACATCCTTAACCCCCTAACAACAAACAACCCTAAACCCCTAACAACAAACAATCCTAACCCCCTAACAACCAACAACGCACACCCCCTAACCACAAACAACACTAACACCCTAACCACAAACAACACTAACCCCGTAAGAACAAACTACACTAACCCGCTAACAACAAACAACACTAACACCCTAACAACAAAAACCACTAAACCCGAAGAAGAAACTACACTAAACCCCTAACAACAAACACTAACCCCCTAACAACAAACAACACTAAAACCCTAACAAGAAACTAACCTAACCCTGTAACAACAAAGATCCCTAACCTCCTAACAACAAACAACCATAACCCCCTAACAACAAACAACCCTAAACCCCTAACAACAAACAACCCTAACCCCCTAACAAACAACAACACTAACCCCCTAACTACAAACAACACTAACACCCTAACAACAAAAACGACTAAACCCCAACAAGAAACAACCCTAAACCCCTAACAACAAACACTAACCCCCTAACAGCAAACAACACTAAACCCCTAACAAGAAACTAACCTAACCCCGTAACAACAAACAACCCTAACCTCCTAACAACAACCTTAAACCCCTAACAACAAACAACCCTAAACCCCTAACAACAAACAACACTAACACCCTAACAACAAAAACCACTAAACCCCAACAAGAAACAACACTAAACCCCTAACAACAAACACTAACCCCCTAACAACAAACAACACTAAACCCCTAACAAGAAACTAACCTAACCCTGTAACAACAAAAAGCCCTAGCCTCCTAACAACAAACAATCTTAACCCCCTAACAAACAACAACACTAACCCCCTAACCACAAACAACACTAACACCCTAACAACAAAAACTACTAAACCCCAACAAGAAACAGCCCTAAACCCCTAACAACAAACACTAACCCCCTAACAACAAAAAACACTAAACCCCTAACAAGAAACTAACCTAACCCCGTAACAACAAACAACCCTAACCTCCTAACAACAAACAACCTTAAACCCCTAACAACAAACAACCCTAAACCCCTAACAACAAACAACACTAACACCCTAACAACAAAAACCACTAAACCCCAACAAGAAACAACACTAAACCCCTAACAACAAACACTAACCCCCTAACAACAAACAACACTAAACCCCTAACAAGAAACTAACCTAACCCTGTAACAACAAAGATCCCTAACCTCCTAACAACAAACAACCTTAACCCCCTGACAACAAACAACCCTAAACCACTAACAGCAAACCATCCTAACCCCCTAACAACCAACAACGCACACCCCCTAACCACAAACAACACTAACACCCTAACCACAAACAACACTAACCCCGTAAGAACAAACAACACTAACCCCCTAACAACAAACAATACTAACACCCTAACAACAAAAACTACTAAACCCAACAGAAACAACCCTAAACCCCTAACAACAAACACTAACCCCCTAACAGCAAACAACACTAAACCCGTAACAAGAAACTAACCTAACCCTGTAAAAACAAACAACCCTAACCTCCTAACAACAAACAACCCTATCCCCCTAAAAAACAACAACACTAACCGCCTAACCACAAACAACACTAACACTCTAACAACAAAAACTACTAAACCCCAACAAGAAACAACCCTAAACCCCTAACAACAAACACTAACCCCCTAACAACAAACAACACTAAACCCCTAACAAGAAACTAACCTAACCCCGTAACAACAAACAACCCTAACCGCCTAACAGCAAACAACCTTAAACCCCTAACAACAAACAAACCTCAACCCCTAACAACAAACAACACTAACACCCTAACAACAAAAACCACTAAACCCCAACAAGAAACAACACTAAACCCCTAACAACAAACACTAACCCCCTAACAACAAACAACACTAAACCCCTAACAAGAAACTAACCTAACCCTGTAACAACAAACAGCCCTAAAATCCTAACAACAAATCACCTTAACCCCCTAACAACAAACAACCCTAATCCCTAACAACAAACAATACTAACCCCCTAACAACCAACAACTCTCACCCCCTAACCACAAACAACACTAACACCCTAACCACAAACAACACTAACCCCGTAAGAACAAACAACACTAACCCCCTAACCACAAACAACACTAACATCCTAACAACAAAAACTACTAAACCCCAAAAAGAAACAACCCTAAACCGCTAACAACAAACACTAACCCCCTAACAACAAACAACACTAAACCCCTAACAAGAAACTAACCTAACCCCGTAACAACAAACAACCCTAACCTCCTAACAACAAACAACCTTAAACCCCTAACAACAAACAACCCTAAACCCCTAACAACAAACAACACTAACACCCTAACAACAAAAACCACTAAACCCCAAGAAGAAACTACACTAAACCCCTAACAACAAACACTAACCCCCTAACAACAAACAACACTAAACCCCTAACAAGAAACTAAACTAACCCTGCAACAACAAACAGCCCTAACCTCCTAACAACAAACCACCTTAACCCCCTAACAACAAACAACCCTAATCCCTAACAACAAACAATCCTAACCCCCTAACAACCAACAACTCTCACCGCCTAACCACAAACAACACTAACACCCTAACCACAAACAACACTAACCCCGTAAGAACAAACAACACTAACCCCCTAACCACAAACAACAGTAACACCCTAACAACAAAAACTACTAAACCCCAAAAAGAAACAACCCTAAACTCCTAACAACAAACACTAACCCCCTAACAACAAACAACACTAAACCCCTAACAAGAAACTAACCTAACCCTGTAAAAACAAACAACCCTAACCTCCTAACAACAAACAACCTTAAACCCCTAACAACAAACAACCCTAAACCCCTAACAACAAAAAACACTAACACCCTAACAACAAAAAACTCTAAACCCCAACAAGAAACAACACTAAACCCCTAACAACAAACACTAACCCCCTAACAACAAACAACACTAAACCCCTAACAAGAAACTAACCTAACCCTGTAACAACAAACAACCCTAACATCCTAACAACAAACATCCTTAACCCCCTAACAATAAACAACCCTAAACCCCTAACAACAAACAATCCTAACCCCCTAACAACCAACAACGCACACCCCCTAACCAGAAACAACACTAACACCCTAACCACAAACAACACTAACCCCGTAAGAACAAACTACACTAACCCGCTAACAACAAGCAACACTAACACCCTAACAACAAAAACTACTAAACCCCAACAAGAAACAACCCTAAATCCCTAACAACAAACACTAACCCCCTAACAACAAAAACAGTAAACCCCTAACAAGAAACTAACCTAACCCCGTAACAACAAACAACCCTAACATCCTAACAACAAACATCCTTAACCCCCTAACAACAAACAACCCTAAACCCCTAACAACAAACAATCCTAACCCCCTAACAACCAACAACGCACACCCCCTAACCACAAACAACACTAACACCCTAACCACAAACAACACTAACGCCGTAAGAACAAACTACACTAACCCGCTAACAACAAACAACACTAACACCCTAACAACAAAAACTACTAAACCCCAACAAGAAACAACCCTAAACCCCTAACAACAAACACTAACCCCCTAACAACAAACAACACTAAACCCCTAACAAGAAACTAACCTAACCCCGTAACAACAAACAACCCTAACCTCCTAACAACAAACAACCTTAAACCCCTAACAACAAACAACACTAAACCCCTAAAAACAAACAACACTAACACCCTAACAACAAAAACCACTAAACCGCAACAAGAAACAACCCTAAACCCCTAACAACAAACACTAACCCCCAACAACAAACGACACTAAACAACTAACAAGAAACTAACCTAACCCTGTAACAACAAACAACCCTAAACTCCTAACAACAAACAACCTTAACCCCCTAACAACAAACAACCCTAAACCCCTAACAACAAACAATCCTAACCCCCTAACAACCAACAACGCTCACCCCCTAACCACAAACAACACTAACACCCTAACCACAAACAACACTAACCCTGTAAGAACAAACAACACTAACCCCCTAACAACAAACAACACTAACACCCTAACAACAAAAACTACTAAACCCCAACAAGAAACAACCCTAAACCCCTAACATCAAACACTAACCCCCTAACAACAAACAACACTAAACCCCTAACAAGAAACTAACCTAACCCCGTAACAACAAACAACCCTAACCTCCTAACAACAACCTTAAACCCCTAACAACAAACAACCCTAAACCCCTAACAACAAACAACACTAACACCCTAACAACAAAAACCACTAAACCCCAACAAGAAACAACACTAAACCCCTAACAACAAACACTAATCCCCTAACAACAAACAACACTAAACCCCTAACAAGAAACTAACCTAACCCGGTAACAACAAAGATCCCTAACCTAATAACAACAAACAACCTTAACCCCCTAACAAACAACAACACTAACCCCCTAACAACAAACCATCCTAACCCCCTAACAACCAACAACGCACACCCCCTAACCACAAACAACACTAACACCCTAACCACAAACAACACTAACCCCGTAAGAACAAACAAAACTAACCCCCTAACAACAAACAATACTAACACCCTAACAACAAAAACCACTAAACCGCAACAAGAAACAACACTAAATCCCTAACAACAAACACTAACCCCCTAACAACAAACAACACTAAACCCCTAACAAGAAACTAACCTAACCCTGTAAAAACAAACAACCCTAACCTCCTAACAACAAACAACCCTAACCCCCTAACAAACAACAACACTAACCCCCTAACCACAAACAACACTAATACCCTAACAACACAAACTACTAAACCCCAACAAGAAACAACCCTAAACCCCTAACAACAAACACTAACCCCCTAACAACAAACAACACTAAACCCCTAACAAGAAACTAACCTAACCCCGTAACAACAAACAACCCTAACCTCCTAACAGCAAACAACCTTAAAACCCTAACAACAAACAACCCTAAACCCCTAACAACAAACAACACTAAACCCCTAACAACAAAAAACACTAAACCCCAACAAGAAACAACACTAAACCCCTAACAACAAACACTAACCCCCTAACAACAAACAACACTAAACCCCTAACAAGAAACTAACCTAACCCTGTAACAACAAACAGCCCTAACCTCCTAAAAACAAACCACCTTAACCCCCTAACAACAAACAACCCTAAACCCCTAACAACAAACAATCCTAACCCCCTAACAACCAACAACTCTCACCCCCTAACCACAAACAACACTAACACCCTAACCACAAACAACACTAACCCCGTAAGAACAAACAACACTAACCCCCTAACCACAAACAACACTAACACCCTAACAACAAAAACTACTAAACCCCAAAAAGAAACAACCCTAAACCCCTAACAACAAACACTAACCCCCTAACAACAAACAACACTAAACCCCTAACAAGAAACTAAACTAACCCTGTAACAACAAACAACTCTAACCTCCTAACAACAAACAACCTTAAACCCCTAACAACAAACAACCCTAAACCCCTAACAACAAAAAACACTAACACCCTAACAACAAAAAACACTAAACCCCAACAAGAAACAACACTAAACCCCTAACAACAAACACTAACCCCCTAACAACAAACAACCCTAAACCCCTAACAAGAAATTACACTAACACCCTAACAACAAAAAACACTAAACCCCAACAAGAAACAACCCTAAACCCCTAACAACAAACACTAACCCCCTAACAACAAACAACACTAAACCCCTAACAAGAAACTAACCTAAACCCGTAACAACAAACAACCCTAACCTCCTAAAAGCAAACAACCTTAAACCCCTAACAACAAACAACCCTAAACCCCTAACAACAAACAACACTAACACCCTAACAACAAAAACCACTAAACCCCAACAAGAAACAACACTAAACCCCTAACAACAAACACTAACCCCCTAACAACAAACAACACTAAACCCCTAACAATAAACTAACCTAACCCTGTAACAACAAACAACCCTAACCTCCTAACAACAAACAACCCTAACCCCCTAACAAACAACAACACTAAGCCCCTAACCACAAACAACACTAACACCCTAACAACTAAAACTACTAAACTCCAACAACAAACAACCCTAAACCCCTAACAACAAACAACACTAAACCCCTAACAAGAAACTAACCTAACCCTGTAACAACAAACAACCCTATCCTCCTAACAACAAACAACCTTAACCCCGAACAACAAACAACCGTAATCCCCTAACGACAAACAATCCTAACCCCCTAACAACCAACAACGCACACCCCCTAACCACTAACAACACTAACACCCTAACCACAAACAACACTAACCCCGTAAGAACAAACAACACTAACCCCCTAACAACAAACAACACTAACACCCTAACAACAAAAACCACTAAACCCCAACAAGAAACAACACTAAACCCCTAACAACAAACACTAACCCCCTAACAACAAACAACACTAAACCCCTAACAAGAAACTAACCTAACCCTGTAACAACAAACAGCCCTAACCTCCTAACAACAAACAACCTTAAACCCCTAACAACAAACAACCCTAAACCCCTAACAACAAACACTAACACCCTAACAACAAAAACCACTAAACCCCAACAAGAAACAACACGAAACCCCTAACAACAAACACTAACCCACTAACAACAAACAACACTAAACCCCTAACAAGAAACTAACCTAACCCTGTAACAACAAACAGCCCTAACCTCCTAACAACAAACAACCTTAACCCCCTAATAACAAACAACTATAAACCCCTAACAACAAACAATTCTAACCCCCTAACAACCAACAACGCTCACCCCCTAACCACAAACAACACTAACACCCTAACCACAAAAACACTAACCCCGTAAGAACAAACAACACTAACCCCCTAACAACAAACAACCTTAAACCCCTAACAACAAACAACACTAAACCCCTAACAACAAACAACACTAACACCCTAACAACAAAAACCACTAAACCCCAACAAGAAACAACACTAAGCCCCTAACAACAAACACTAACCCTCTAACAACAAACAACACTAAACCCCTAACAAGAAACTAACCTAACCCTGTAACAACAAACAACCCTAACCTCCTAACAACAAACAAACCTAACCCCCAACAAACAACAACACTAACCCCCTAACCACAAACAACACTAACACCCTAACAACAAAAACTACTAAACCCCAACAAGAAGCAAACCTAAACCCCTAACAACAAACAACACAAAACCCCTAACAAGAAACTAACCTAACCCCGTAACAACAAACAACCCTAACCTCCTAACAACAAACAACCTTAAACCCCGAACAACAAACAGCACTAACACCCTAACAACAAAAACCACTAAACCCCAACAAGAAACAACACTAAACCCCTAACAACAAACACTAACCCTCTAACAACAAACAACACTAAACCCCTAACAAGAAACTAACCTAAACCTGTAACAACAAACAGCCCTAACCTCCTAACAACAAACCACCTTAACCCCCTAACAACAAACAACCCTAAACCCCTAACAACAAACTATCCTAACCCCCTAACAACCAACAACTCTCACCCCCTAACCACAAACAACACTAACACCCTAACCACAAACAACACTAACCCCGTAAGAACAAACAACACTGACCCCCTAACCACAAACAACACTAACACCGTAACAACAAAAACTACTAAACTCCAAAAAGAAACAACCCTAAACCCCTAACAACAAACACTAACCCCCTAACAACAAACAACACTAAACCCCTAACAAGAAACTAACCTAACCCTGTAACAACAAACAACCCTAACCTCCTAACAACAAACAACCTTAAACCCCTAACAACAAACAACCCTAAACCCATAACAACAAAAAACACTAACACCCTAACAACAAAAAACACTAAACCCCAACAAGAAACAACACTAAACCCCTAACAACAAACACTAACCCCGTAACAACGAACAACACTAAACCTCTAACAAGAAACTAACCTAACCCTGTAACAACAAACAACCCTAACCTCCTAACAACAAACAACCTTAACCCCCTAACAACAAACAACCCTAAACCCCTAACAACAAACAATCCTAACCCCCTAACAACCAACAACGCACACCCCCTATCCACAAAAAACACTAACTCCCTAACCACAAACAACACTAACACCCTAACAACAAGAACTACTAAACCCCAACAAGAAACAACCCTAAACCCCTAACAACAAACACTAACCCCCTAACAACAAACAACACTAAACCCCTAACAAGAAACTAACCTAAACCCGTAACAACAAACAACCCTAACCTCCTAACAACAAACAACCTTAAACCCCTAACAACAAACAACCCTAAAACCCTAACAACAAACAAGACTAACACCCTAACAACAAAAACCATTAAACCCCAACAAGAAACAACACTAAACCCCTAACAACAAACACTAAACCCCTAACAACAAACAACACTAAACCCCTAACAATAAACTAACCTAACCCTGTAACAACAAACAACCCTAACCTCCTAACAACAAACAACCCTAACCCCCTAACAAACAACAACACTAAGCCCCTAACCACAAACAACACTAACACCCTAACAACTACAACTACTAAACCCCAAAAAGAAACAACCCTAAACCCCTAACAACAAACACTAACCCCCTAACAACAAACAACACTAAACCCCTAACAAGAAACTAACCTAACCCCGTAACAACAAACAACCCTAACCTCCTAACAACAAACAACCTTAAACCCCTAACAACAAACAACCCTAAACACCTAACAACAAACAACACTAACACCCTAACAACAAAAACCACTAAACCCCAACAAGAAACAACACTAAACCCCTAACAACAAACACTAACCTCCTAACAACAAACAACACTAAACCCCTAACAAGAAACTAACCTAACCCTGTAACAACAAACAACCCTAACCTCCTAACAACAAACAACCTTAACCCCCTAACAACAAACAACCGTAAACCCCTAACGACAAACAATCCTAACCCCCTAACAACCAACAACGCACACCCCCTAACCACTAACAACACTAACACCCTAAAAGCAAACAACACTAACCCCGTAAGAACAAACAACACTAACCTCCTAACAACAAACAACCTTAACCCCCTAACAACAAACAACCCTAAACCCCTAACAACAAACAACACTAACCCCCTAACAACCAACAACGCACACCCCCTATCCACAAAAAACACTAACCCCCTAACCACAAACAACACTAACACCCTAACAACAAGAACTACTAAACCCCAACAAGAAACAACCCTAAACCCCTAACAACAAACACTAACCCCCTAACAACAAACAACACTAAACCCCTAACAAGAAACTAACCTAAACCCGTAACAACAAACAACCCTAACCTCCTAACAACAAACAACCTTAAACCCCTAACAACAAACAACCCTAAACCCCTAACAACAAACAACACTAACACCCTAACAACAAAAACCATTAAACCCCAACAAGAAACAACACTAAACCCCTAACAACAAACACTAACCCCCTAACAACAAACAACACTAAACCCCTAACAAGAAACTAACCTAACCCTGTAAAAACAAACAACCCTAACCTCCTAACAACAAACAACCCTAACCCACTAACAAACAACAACACTAACCCCCTAACCACAAGCAACACTTACACCCTAACAACAAAAACTACTAAACTCCAAAAAGAAACAACCCTAAACCCCTAACAACAAACACTAACCCCCTAACAACAAACAACACTAAACCCCTAACAAGAAACTAACCTATCCCTTTAACAACAAACAACCCTAACCTCCTAACAACAAACAACCTTAAACCCCTAACAACAAACAACCCTAAACCCCTAGCAACAAAAAACACTAACACCCTAACAACAAAAAACACTAAACCCCAACAAGAAACAACACTAAACCCCTAACAACAAACACTAACCCCCTAACAACAAACAACACTAAACCCCTAACAAGAAACTAACCTAACCCTGTAACAACAAACAACCCTAACCTCCTAACAACAAACAACCTTAACCCCCAAACAACAAACAACCCTAAACCCCTAACAACAAACAATCCTAACCCCCTAACAACCAACAACGCACACCCCCTATCCACAAACAACACTAACCCCCTAAAAACAAACAACACTAACACCCTAACAACAAGAACTACTAAACCCCAACAAGAAACAACCCTAAACCCCTAACAACAAACACTAACCCCCTAACAACAAACAACACTAAACCCCTAACAAGAAACTAACCTAAACCCGTAACAACAAACAACCCTAACCTCCTAAAAGCAAACAACCTTAAACCCCTAACAACAAACAACCCTAAACCCCTAACAACAAACAACACTAACACCCTAACAACAAAAACCACTAAACCCCAACAAGAAACAACACTAAACCCCTAACAACAAACACTAACCCCCTAACAACAAACAACACTAAACCCCTAACAATAAACTAACCTAACCCTGTAACAACAAACAACCCTAACCTCCTAACAACAAACAACCCTAACCCCCTAACAAACAACAACACTAAGCCCCTAACCACAAACAACACTAACACCCTAACAACTAAAACTACTAAACTCCAACAACAAACAACCCTAAACCCCTAACAACAAACAACACTAAACCCCTAACAAGAAACTAACCTAACCCTGTAACAACAAACAACCCTATCCTCCTAACAACAAACAACCTTAACCCCGAACAACAAACAACCGTAATCCCCTAACGACAAACAATCCTAACCCCCTAACAACCAACAACGCACACCCCCTAACCACTAACAACACTAACACCCTAACCACAAACAACACTAACCCCGTAAGAACAAACAACACTAACCCCCTAACAACAAACAACACTAACACCCTAACAACAAAAACCACTAAACCCCAACAAGAAACAACACTAAACCCCTAACAACAAACACTAACCCCCTAACAACAAACAACACTAAACCCCTAACAAGAAACTAACCTAACCCTGTAACAACAAACAGCCCTAACCTCCTAACAACAAACCACCTTAACCCCCTAACAACAAACAACTCTAAACCCCTAACAAGAAACTAACCTAACCCTGTAACAACAAAGAACCCTAACCTCCTAACAACAAACAACCTTAACCCCCTAACAACAAACAACCGTAAACCCCTAACGACAAACAATCCTAACCCCCTAACAACCAACAACGCACACCCCCTAACCACTAACAACACTAACACCCTAAAAGCAAACAACACTAACCCCGTAAGAACAAACAACACTAACCTCCTAACAACAAACAACCTTAACCCCCTAACAACAAACAACCCTAAACCCCTAACAACAAACAACACTAACACCCTAACAACAAAAACCACTAAACTCCAACAAGAAACAACACTAAACCCCTAACAACAAACACTAACCCCCTAACAACAAACAACACTAAACCCCTAACAAGAAACTAACCTAACCCTGTAACAACAAACAGCCCTAACCTCCTAACAACAAACCACCTTAACCCCCTAACAACAAACAACCCTAAACCCCTAACAACAAACAATCCCAACCCCCTAACAACCAACAACTCTCACCCCCTAACCACAAACAACACTAACACCCTTACGACAAACAACACTAACCCCGTAAGAACAAACAACACTAACCCCCTAACCACAAACAACACTAACACCCTAACAACAAAAACTACTAAACTCCAAAAAGAAACAACCCTAAACCCCTAACAACAAACACTAACCCCCTAACAACAAACAACACTAAACCCCTAACAAGAAACTAACCTATCCCTTTAACAACAAACAACCCTAACCTCCTAACAACAAACAACCTTAAACCCCTAACAACAAACAACACTAAACCCCTAGCAACAAAAAACACTAACACCCTAACAACAAAAAACACTAAACCCCAACAAGAAACAACACTAAACCCCTAACAACAAACACTAACCCCCTAACAACAAACAACACTAAACCCCTAACAAGAAACTAACCTAACGCTGTAACAACAAACAGCCCTAACCTCCTAACAACAAACAACCTTAACCCCCTAACAAACAACAACACTAACCCCCTAACCACAAACAACACTAACACCCTAACAACAAAAACTACTAAACCCCAACAAGAAACAACCCTAAACCCCTAACAACAAACACTAACCCCCTAACAACAAAAAACACAAAACCCCTAACAAGAAACTAACCTAACCCCGTAACAACAAACAACCCTAACCTCCTAACAACAAACAACCTTAAACCCCTAACAACAAACAACCCTAAACCCCTAACAACAAACAACACTAACACCCTAACAACAAAAACCACTAAACCCCAACAAGAAACAACACTAAACCCCTAACAACAAACACTAACTCCCTAACAACAAACAACACTAAACCCCTAACAAGAAACTAACCTAACCCTGTAACAACAAAGATCCCTAACCTAATAACAACAAACAACCTTAACCCCCTGACAACAAACAACCCTAAACCCCTAACAACAAACCATCCTAACCCCCTAACAACCAACAACGCACACCCCCAACCACAAACAACACTAACACCCTAACCACAAACAACACTAACCCCGTAAGAACAAACAAAACTAACCCAATAACAACAAACAATACTAACACCCTAACAACAAAAACCACTAAACCGCAACAAGAAACAACACTAAATCCCTAACAACAAACACTAACCCCCTAACAACAAACAACACTAAACCCCTAACAAGAAACTAACCTAACCCTGTAAAAACAAACAACCCTAACCTCCTAACAACAAACAACCCTAACCCCCTAACAAACAACAACACTAACCCCCTATCCACAAACAACACTAATACCCTAACAACAAAAACTACTAAACCCCAACAAGAAACAACCCTAAACCCCTAACAACAAACACTAACCCCCTAACAACAAACAACACTAAACCCCTAACAAGAAACTAACCTAACCCCGTAACAACAAACAACCCTAACCTACTAACAGCAAACAACCTTAAAACCCTAACAACAAACAACCCTAAACCCCTAACAACAAACAACACTAACACCCTAACAACAAAAACCACTAAACCCCAACAAGAAACAACACTAAACCCCTAACAACAAACACTAACCCCCTAACAACAAACAACACTAAACCCCTAACAAGAAACTAACCTAACCCTGTAACAACAAACAGCCCTAACCTCCTAAAAACAAACCACCTTAACCCCCTAACAACAAACAACCCTAAACCCCTAACAACAAACAATCCTAACCCCCTAACAACCAACAACTCTCACCCCCTAACCACAAACAACACTAACACCCTAACCACAAACAACACTAACCCCGTAAGAACAAACAACACTAACCCCCTAACCACAAACAACACTAACACCCTAACAACAAAAACTACTAAACCCCAAAAAGAAACAACCCTAAACCCCTAACAACAAACACTAACCCCCTAACAACAAACAACACTAAACCCCTAACAAGAAACTAAACTAACCCTGTAACAACAAACAACCCTAACCTCCTAACAACAAACAACCTTAAACCCCTAACAACAAACAACCCTAAACCCCTAAAAACAAAAAACACTAACACCCTAACAACAAAAAACACTAAACCCCAACAAGAAACAACACTAAACCCCTAACAACAAACACTAACCCCCTAACAACAAACAACCCTAAACCCCTAACAAGAAACTAACCTAACCCTGTAACAACAAACAACCCTAACCTCCTAACAACAAACAACCTTTACCCCCTAACAACAAACAACCCTAAATCCCTAACAACAAACAATCCTAACCCCCTAACAACCAACAACGCACAACCCCTATCCACAAACAACACTAACACCCTAACCACAAACACCACTAACCCCGTAAGAACAAACAACACTAACCCCCTAACAACAAACAACACTAACACCCTAACAACAAAAACTACTAAACCCCAACAAGAAACAACCCTAAACCGCTAACAACAAACACTAACCCCCTAACAACAAACAACACTAAACCCCTAACAAGAAACTAACCTAACCCCGTAACAACAAACAACCCTAACCTCCTAACAACAAACAACCTTAAACCCCTAACAACAAACAACCCTAAACCCCTAACAACAAACACTAACACCCTAACAACAAAAACCACTAAACCACAACAAGAAACAACACGAAACCCCTAACAACAAACACTAACCCACTAACAACAAACAACACTAAACCCCTAACAAGAAACTAACCTAACCCTGTAACAACAAACAGCCCTAACCTCCTAACAACAAACAACCTTAACCCCCTAATAACAAACAACTATAAACCCCTAACAACAAACAATTCTAACCCCCTAACAACCAACAACGCTCACCCCCTAACCACAAACAACACTAACACCCTAACCACAAAAACACTAACCCCGTAAGAACAAACAACACTAACCCCCTAACAACAAACAACCTTAAACCCCTAACAACAAACAACACTAAACCCCTAACAACAAACAACACTAACACCCTAACAACAAAAACCACTAAACCCCAACAAGAAACAACACTAAGCCCCTAACAACACTAACCCTCTAACAACAAACAACACTAAACCCCTAACAAGAAACTAACCTAACCCTGTACAAACAAACAACCCTAACCTCCTAACAACAAACAAACCTAACCCCCAACAAACAACAACACTAACCCCCTAACCACAAACAATACTAACACCCTAACAACAAAAACTACTAAACCCCAACAAGAAGCAAACCTAAACCCCTAACAACAAACAACACAAAACCCCTAACAAGAAACTAACCTAACCCCGTAACAACAAACAACACTAACCTCATAACAACAAACAACCTTAAACCCCGAACAACAAACAGCACTAACACCCTAACAACAAAAACCACTAAACCCCAACAAGAAACAACACTAAACCCCTAACAACAAACACTAACCCTCTAACAACAAAAAACACTAAACCCCTAAAAAGAAACTAACCTAACCCTGTAACAACAAACAGCCCTAACCTCCTAACAACAAACCACCTTAACCCCCTAACAACAAACAACCCTAAACCCCTAACAACAAACTATCCTAACCCCCTAACAACCAACAACTCTCACCCCCTAACCACAAACAACACTAACACCCTAACAACAAAAACTACTAAACTCCAAAAAGAAACAACCCTAAACCCCTAACAACAAACACTAACCCCCTAACAACAAACAACACTAAACCCCTAACAAGAAACTAACCTATCCCTTTAACAACAAACAACCCTAACCTCCTAACAACAAACAACCTTAAACCCCTATCAACAAACAACCCTAAACCCCTAGCAACAAAAAACACTAACACCCTACCAACAAAAAACACTAAACCCCAACAAGAAACAACACTAAACCCCTAACAACAAACACTAACCCCCTAACAACAAACAACACTAAACCCCTAACAAGAAACTAACCTAACCCTGTAACAACAAACAACCCTAACCTCCTAACAACAAACAACCTTAACCCCCTAACAACAAACAACCCTAAACCCCTAACAACAAACAATCCTAACCCCCTAACAACCAACAACGCACACCCCCTATCCACAAACAACACTAACCCCCTAACAACAAACAGCACTAACACCCTAACAACAAGAACTACTAAACCCCAACAAGAAACAACCCTAAACCCCTAACAACAAACACTAACCCCCTAACAACAAACAACACTAAACCCCTAACAAGAAACTAACCTAAACCCGTAACAACAAACAACCCTAACCTCCTAAAAGCAAACAACCTTAAACCCCTAACAACAAACAACCCTAAACCCCTAACAACAAACAACACTAACACCCTAACAACAAAAACCACTAAACCCCAACAAGAAACAACACTAAACCCCTAACAACAAACACTAACCCCCTAACAACAAACAACACTAAACCCGTAACAATAAACTAACCTAACCCTGTAACAACAAACAACCCTAACCTCCTAACAACAAACAACCCTAACCCCCTAACAAACAACAACACTAAGCCCCTAACCACAAACAACACTAACACCCTAACAACTAAAACTACTAAACTCCAACAAGAAACAACCCTAAACCCCTAACAACAAACACTAACCCCCTAACAACAAACAACACTAAACCCCTAACAAGAAACTAACCTAACCCTGTAACAACAAACAACCCTAACCTCCTAACAACAAACAACCTTAACCCCCAACAACAAACAACCGTAATCCCCTAACGACAAACAATCCTAACCCCCTAACAACCAACAACGCACACCCCCTAACCACTAACAACACTAACACCCTAACCACAAACAACACTAACCCCGTAAGAACAAACAACACTAACCCCCTAACAACAAACAACACTAACACCCTAACAACAAAAACTACTAAACCCCAACAAGAAACAACCCTAAACCCCTAACAACAAACACTAATCCCCTAACAACAAACAAAACTAAACCCCTAACAAGAAACTAACCTAACCCCGTAACAACAAACAACCCTAACCTCCTAACAACAAACAACCTTAAACCCCTAACAACAAACAACCCTAAACCCTTAACAACAAACACTAACACCCTAACAACAAAAACCACTAAACCCCAACAAGAAACATCACTAAACCCCTAACAACAAACACTAACCCCCTAACAACAAACAACACTAAACCCCTAACAACAAACACTAACCCCCTAACAACAAACAACACTAAACCCCTAACAAGAAACTAACCTAACCCTGTAACAACAAACAACCCTAAAATCCTAACAACAAACAACCCTAACCCCCTAACAAACCACACTAACCCCCTAACCACAAAGAACACTAACACCCTAACAACAAAAACTACTAAACCCCAACAACAAACAACCCTAAACCCCTAACAACAAACACTAACCCCCTAACAACAAACAACACTAAACCCCTAACAAGAAACTAACCTAACCCCGTAACAACAAACAACCCTAACCTCCTAACAACAAACAACCTTAAACCCCTAACAACAAACAACCCTAAACCCCTAACAACAAACAACACTAACACCCTAACAACAAAAACCACTAAACCCCAACAAGAAACAACACTAAACCCCTAACAACAAACACTAACCCTCTAACAACAAACAACACTAAACCCCTAACAAGAAACTAACCTAACCCTGTAACAACAAACAGCCCTAACCTCCTAACAACAAACCACCTTAACCCCCTAACAACAAACAACCCTAAACCCCTAACAACAAACTATCCTAACCCCCTAACAACCAACAACTCTCACCCCCTAACCACAAACAACACTAACACCCTAACCACAAACAACACTAACCCCGTAAGAACAAACAACACTAACCCCCTAACCACAAACAACACTAACACCCTAACAACAAAAACTACTAAACTCCAAAAAGAAACAACCCTAAACCCCTAACAACAAACACTAACCCCCTAACAACAAACAACACTAAACCCCTAACAAGAAACTAACCTAACCCTGTAACAACAAACAACCCTAACCTCCTAACAACAAACAACCTTAAACCCCTAACAACAAACAACCCTAAACCCCTAACAACAAAAAACACTAACACCCTAACAACAAAAAACACTATACCCCAACAAGAAACAACACTAAACCCCTAACAACAAACACTAACCCCGTAACAACGAACAACACTAAACCTCTAACAAGAAACTAACCTAACCCTGTAACAACAAACAACCCTAACCTCCTAACAACAAACAACCTTAACCCCCTAACAACAAACAACCCTAAACCCCTAACAACAAACAATCCTAACCCCCTAACAACCAACAACGCACACCCCCTATCCACAAAAAAACTAACCCCCTAACCACAAACAACACTAACACCCTAACAACAAGAACTGCTAAACCCCAACAAGAAACAACCCTAAACCCCTAACAACAAACACTAACCCCCTAACAACAAACAACACTAAACCCCTAACAAGAAACTAACCTAAACCCGTAACAACAAACAACCCTAACCTCCTAACAACAAACAACCTTAAACCCCTAACAACAAACAACCCTAAACCCCTAACAACAAACAACACTAACACCCTAACAACAAAAACCATTAAACCCCAACAAGAAACAACACTAAACCCCTAACAACAAACACTAACCCCCTAACAACAAACAACACTAAACCCCTAACAAGAAACTAACCTAACCCTGTAAAAACAAACAACCCTAACCTCCTAACAACAAACAACCCTAACCCACTAACAAACAACAACACTAACCCCCTAACCACAAGCAACACTTACACCCTAACAACAAAAACTACTAAACTCCAAAAAGAAACAACCCTAAACCCCTAACAACAAACACTAACCCCCTAACAACAAACAACACTAAACCCCTAACAAGAAACTAACCTATCCCTTTAACAACAAACAACCCTAACCTCCTAACAACAAACAACCTTAAACCCCTAACAACAAACAACCCTAAACCCCTAGCAACAAAAAACACTAACACCCTAACAAGAAAAAACACTAAACCCCAACAAGAAACAACACTAAACCCCTAACAACAAACACTAACCCCCTAACAACAAAGAACACTAAACCCCTAACAAGAAACTAACCTAACCCTGTAACAACAAACAACCCTAACCTCCTAACAACAAACAACCTTAACCCCCTAACAACAAACAACCCTAAACCCCTAAGAACAAACAATCCTAACCCCCTAACAACCAACAACGCACACCCCCTATCCACAAACAACACTAACCCCCTAACAACAAACAACACTAACACCCTAACAACAAAAACTACTAAACTCCAAAAAGAAACAACCCTAAACCCCTAACAACAAACACTAACCTCCTAACAACAAACAACACTAAACCCCTAACAAGAAACTAACCTATCCCTTTAACAACAAACAACCCTAACCTCCTAACAACAAACAACCTTAAACCCCTAACAACAAACAACCCTAAACCCCTAGCAACAAAAAACACTAACACCCTAACAACAAAAAACACTAAACCCCAACAAGAAACAACACTAAACCCCTAACAACAAACACTAACCCCCTAACAACAAACAACACTAAACCCCTAACAATAAACTAACCTAACCCTGTAACAACAAACAACCCTAACATCCTAATAACAAACAACCCTAACCCCCTAACAAACAACAACACTAAGCCCCTAACCACAAACAACACTAACACCCTAACAACTAAAACTACTAAACTCCAACAAGAAACAACCCTAAACCCCTAACAACAAACACTAACCCCCTAACAACAAACAACACTAAACCCCTAACAAGAAACTAACCTAACCCTGTAACAAAAAACAACCCTAACCTCCTAACAACAAACAACCTTAACCCCCAACAACAAACAACCGTAATCCCCTAACGACAAACAATCCTAACCCCCTAACAACCAACAACGCACACCCCCTAACCACTAACAACACTAACACCCTAACCACAAACAACACTAACAACGTAAGAACAAACAACACTAACCCCCTAACAACAAAGAACACTAACACCCTAACAACAAAAACTACTAAACCCCAACAAGAAACAACCCTAAACCCCTAACAACAAACACTAATCCCCTAACAACAAACAAAACTAAACCCCTAACAAGAAACTAACCTAACCCCGTAACAACAAACAACCCTAACCTCCTAACAACAAACAACCTTAAACCCCTAACAACAAACAACCCTAAACCCTTAACAACAAACACTAACACCCTAACAACAAAAACCACTAAACCCCAACAAGAAACAACACTAAACCCCTAACAACAAACACTAACCCCCTAACAACAAACAACACTAAACCCCTAACAACAAACACTAACCCCCTAACAACAAACAACACTAAACCCCTAACAAGAAACTAACCTAACCCTGTAACAACAAACAACCCTAAAATCCTAACAACAAACAACCCTAACCCCCTAACAAACAACACTAACCCCCTAACCACAAACAACACTAACACCCTAACAACAAAAACCACTAAACCCCAACAAGAAACAACACTAAACCCCTAACAACAAACACTAACCCCCTAACAACAAACAACACTAAACCCCTAACAAGAAACTAACCTAACCCCGTAACAACAAACAACCCTAACCTCCTAACAGCAAACAACCTTAAACCCCTAACAACAAACAACCCTAAACCCCTAACAACAAACAACACTAACACCCTAACAACAAAAACCACTAAACTCCAACAAGAAACAACACTAAACCCCTAACAACAAACAACACTAAACCCCTAACAAGAAACTAACCTAACCCTGTAACAACAAACAGCCCTAACCTCCTAACAACAAACCACCTTAACCCCCTAACAACAAACAGCCCTAAACCCCTAACAACAAACAATCCCAACTCCCTAACAACCAACAACTCTCACCCTCTAACCACAAACAACACTAACACCCTAACAACAAACAACACTAACCCCGTAAGAACAAACAACACTAACCCCCTAACCACAAACAACACTAACACCCTAACAACAAAAACTACTAAACTCCAAAAAGAAACAACCCTAAACCCCTAACAACAAACACTAACCCCCTAACAACAAACAACACTAAACCCCTAACAAGAAACTAACCTATCCCTTTAACAACCAACAACCCTAACCTCCTAACAACAAACAACCTTAAACCCCAAACAACAAACAACCCTAAACCCCTAGCAACAAAAAACACTAACACCCTAACAACAAAAAACACGAAACCCCAACAAGAAACAACACTAAACCCCTAACAACAAACACTAACCCCCTAACAACAAACAACACTAAACCCGTAACAAGAAACTAACCTAACCCTGTAACAACAAACAACCCTAACGTCCTAACAACAAACAACCTTAACCCCCTAACAACAAACAACCCTAAACCCCTAACAACAAACAATCCTAACCCCCTAACAACCAACAACGCACACCCCCTATCCACAAACAACACTAACCCCCTAACAACAAACAACACTAACACCCTAACAACAAGAACTACTAAACCCCAACAAGAAACAACCCTAAACCCCTAACAACAAACACTAACCCCCTAACAACAAACAACACTAAACCCCTAACAAGAAACTAACCTAAACCCGTAACAACAAACAACCCTAACCTCCTAAAAGCAAACAACCTTAAACCCCTAACAACAAACAACCCTAAACCCCTAACAACAAACAACACTAACACCCTAACAAAAAACTATCCTAACCCCCTAACAACCAACAACTCTCACCCCCTAACCACAAACAACACTAACACCCTAACCACAAACAACACTAACCCCGTAAGAACAAACAACACTAACCCCCTAACCACAAACAACACTAACACCCTAACAACAAAAACTACTAAACTCCAAAAAGAAACAACCCTAAACCCCTAACAACAAACACTAACCCCCTAACAACAAACAACACTAAACCCCTAACAAGAAACTAACCTAACCCTGTAACAACAAACAACCCTAACCTCCTAACAACAAACAACCTTAAACCCCTAACAACAAACAACCCTAAACCCCTAACAACAAAAAACACTAACACCCTAACAACAAAAAACACTAAACCCCAACAAGAAACAACACTAAACCCCTAACAACAAACACTAACCCCGTAACAACGAACAACACTAAACCTCTAACAAGAAACTAACCTAACCCTGTAACAACAAACAACCCTAACCTCCTAACAACAAACAACCTTAACCCCCTAACAACAAACAACCCTAAACCACTAACAACAATCCTAACCCCCTAACAACCAACAACGCACACCCCCTATCCACAAACAACACTAACCCCCTAACCACAAACAACACTAACACCCTAACAACAAAAACTACTAAACTCCAAAAAGAAACAACCCTAAACCCCTAACAACAAACACTAACCCCCTAACAACAAACAACACTAAACCCCTAACAAGAAACTAACCTATCCCTTTAACAACAAACAACCCTAACCTCCTAACAACAAACAACCTTAAACCCCTAACAACAAACAAGCCCTAAACCCCTAGCAACAAAAAACACTAACACCCTAACAACAAAAAACACTAAACCCCAACAAGAAACAACACTAAACCCCTAACAACAAACACTAACCCCCTAACAACAAACAACACTAAACCCCTAACAATAAACTAACCTAACCCTGTAACAACAAACAACCCTAACATCCTAATAACAAACAACCCTAACCCCCTAACAAACAACAACACTAAGCCCCTAACCACAAACAACACTAACACCCTAACAACTAAAACTACTAAACTCCAACAAGAAACAACCCTAAACCCCTAACAACAAACACTAACCCCTTAACAACAAACAACACTAAACCCCTAACAAGAAACTAACCTAACCCTGTAACAAAAAACAACCCTAACCTCCTAACAACAAACAACCTTAACCCCCAACAACAAACAACCGTAATCCCCTAACGACAAACAATCCTAACCCCCTAACAACCAACAACGCACACCTCCTAACCACTAACAACACTAACACCCTAACCACAAACAACACTAACAACGTAAGAACAAACAACACTAACCCCCTAACAACAAAGAACACTAACACCCTAACAACAAAAACTACTAAACCCCAACAAGAAACAACCCTCAACCCCTAACAACAAACACTAATCCCCTAACAACAAACAAAACTAAACCCCTAACAAGAAACTAACCTAACCCCGTAACAACAAACAACCCTAACCTCCTAACAACAAACAACCTTAAACCCCTAACAACAAACAACCCTAAACCCTTAACAACAAACACTAACACCCTAACAACAAAAACCACTAAACCCCAACAAGAAACAACACTAAACCCCTAACAACAAACACTAACCCCCTAACAACAAACAACACTAAACCCCTAACAACAAACACTAACCCCCTAACAACAAACAACACTAAACCCCTAACAAGAAACTAACCTAACCCTGTAACAACAAACAACCCTAAAATCCTAACAACAAACAACCCTAACCCCCTAACAAACAACACTAACCCCCTAACCACAAACAACACTAACACCCTAACAACAAAAACTACTAAACCCCAACAAGAAACAACCCTAAACCCCTAACAACAAACACTAACCCCCTAACAACAAACAACACTAAACCCCTAACAAGAAACTAACCTAACTCCGTAACAACAAACAACCCTAACGTCCTAACAGCAAACAACCTTAAACCCCTAACAACAAACAACCCTAAACCCCTAACAACAAACAACACTAACACCCTAACAACAAAAACCACTAAACTCCAACAAGAAACAACACTAAACCCCTAACAACAAACACTAACCCCCTAACAACAAACAACACTAAACCCCTAACAAGAAACTAACCTAACCCTGTAACAACAAACAACCCTAACCTCCTAACAACAAACCACCTTAACCCCCTAACAACAAACAGCCCTAAACCCCTAACAACAAACAATCCCAACCCCCTAACAACCAACAACTCTCACCCCCTAACCACAAACAACACTAACACCCTAACAACAAACAACACTATCCCCGTAAGAACAAACAACACTAACCCCCTAACCACAAACAACACTAACACCCTAACAACAAAAACTACTAAACTCCAAAAAGAAACAACCCTAAACCCCTAACAACAAACACTAACCCCCTAACAACAAACAACACTAAACCCCTAACAAGAATCTAACCTATCCCTTTAACAACAAACAACCCTAACCTCCTAACAACAAACAACCTTAAACCCCTAACAACAAACAACCCTAAACCCCTAACAACAAACAATCCTAACCTCCTAACAACCAACAACGCACACCCCCTAACCACAAACAACACTAACACCCTAACCACAAACAACACTAACCCCGTAAGAACAAACAACACTAACCCCCTAACAACAAAAACCACTAAACCCCAACAAGAAACAACACTAAACCCCTAACAACAAACACTAACCCCCTAACAACAAACAACACTAAACCCCTAACAAGAAACTAACCTAACCGTGTAACAACAAACAACCCTAACCTCCTAACAACAAACAAACTTCACCCCCTAACAACAAACAACCCTAAACCCCTAACAACAAACAATCCTAACCCCCTAACAACCAACAACGCTCACCCCCTAACCACAAACAACACTAACACCCTAACCACAAACAACACTAACCCCGTAAGAACAAAGAATACTAACCCCCTAACAAGAAACAACACTAACACCCTAACAACAAAAACTACTAAACCCCAACAAGAAACAACCCTAAACCCCTAACAACAAACACTAACCCCCTAACAACAAACAACACTAAACACCTAACAAGAAACTAACCTAACCCCGTAGCAACAAACAACCCTAACCTTCTAACAACAAAGAACCCTAACCCCCTAACAAACAACAACACTAAGCCCCTAACCACAAACAACACTAACACCCTAACAACAAAAACTACTAAACCCCAACAAGAAACAACACTAAACCCCTAACAACAAACACTAACCCCCTAACAACAAACAACACTAAACCCCTAACAAGAAACTAACCTAACCCCGTAACAACAAACAACCCTAACCTCCTAACAACAAACAACCTTAAACCCCTAACAACAAACAACCCTAATCCCCTAACAACGAACAACACTAACACCCTAACAACAAAAACCACTAAACCCCAACAAGAAACAACAGTAGACCCCTAACAACAAACACTAACCCCCTAACAACAAACAACACTAAACCCCTAACAAGAAACTAACCTAACCCTGTAACAACAAATAACCCTAACCTCCTAACAACAAACAACTTTAACCCCCTAAACAACCAACAACACTAACCCCCTAACCACCAACAGCACTAACCCAGTAAAAACAAAAAAGACTAACCCCCTAACGACAACCAACACAAATCCTCTAAGAACAAACAACTCTAACCCCCTAACAACAAAAAACTGGGAACCCCTAACAACAAGCAACACTAACCCACTAACAACAAACAACCCTAAACCCCTAACAACAAACAACCCTTACCCCCTAACAACCAACAGCACTAACCCCTAGGCAAAAACACTAACACCCTAACAACAAACAACACTAACCCCGTAACAAAAAACAACCCTAACCCCCAAACAACAAACAACCCTAACCCCCTAACAACATAGAACCCTAACTCTCTAACAAGAAACAACACTTACCCCAACAACAAAAAACACTAACCCCCTAACAACAAACACCACTAACCCCCTAACAACAATCCTAAAAACCTAACAAACAACACTAACCCCCTAAAAATAAACTACACTAAACCCCTAACAACGAACAAACCTAACCCCCTAACAACAAACAACCCTAAACCCCTAACAACAAACAACCTTAATCTTCCAACAACAAACAACACTAACCCCCAATCAACCAACAACACTAACCCCCTAACCACAAACAACACTAACACCCTAACAACAAAAACTACTAAACCCCAACAAGAAACAACCCTAAACCCCTAACAACAAACACTAACCCCCTGACAATAAACAACACTAAACCCCTAACAAGAAACTAACCTAACCCCGTAACAACAAACAACCCTAACCTCCTAACAACAAACAACCTTAAACCCCTAACAACAAACAACCCTAAACCCCTAACAACAAACAACACTAACACCCTAACAACAAAAAACACTAAACCCCAACAAGAAACAACACTAAACCCCTAACACCAAACACTAACCCCCTAACAACAAACAACCCTAACCTTCTAACAACAAACAACCCTGACCCCCTAACAACCAACAACACTAACCCCCTAACCACAAACAACACTAACACCCTAACAAGAAAAACCACTAAACCCCAACAGGAAACAACACTAAACGCCTAAGAAAAAACAACAATAATCCCCTAACAACAAACAACACGAAACCAATAACAAGAAACAACACTAAACCCGTAACAACAAACAACACTAACCCCGTAACAACAAACATCCCTAACCCCCAAACAACAAACAACCCTAACCACCTAACAACAAAGAATCCTTACCCCCTAACAACCAACAACACTAACACCCTAACCAAAAACAACACTAACACCCGAAAAACAAAAACCACTAAACCCCAACAAGAAACAACCCTAAACCCCTAACAAACAACACTAACCCCCTAACAACACACAACCCTAACCAAACAACAAACAACCCTAACCCACTAACAACAAACAACACTAACCCCCTAAAAAGAACCTACCCTAACCCCGTAACAACAAACAACCCTAACCCCTAACAACAAACAACCCTAACCCCCTAACAACAAACAACCCTAAACCGCTAACATCAAAGAACACTAACACCCTACCAACAAATAACCCTAACCGCCTAACAACAAACAACACTAACCCCCAAACAACAAACACCCTAACCCCTAAAAACCAAAAACACTAACCCACTAACAGCAAACAATCCTATCCAACTAACAACAAACAACCCTAACACCCTAACAACAAACAACACTAACCCTCTAACAACAAACAACCCTAACCCCTAACATCAAACAACACTAACCCCGTAACAACAAACAACCCTAACCCCCTAACAACAAACATTCCTATCCCCCTAACAACCAACACTAACCCCATAACCACAAACACCACTAACACCCTAACAACAAAAACCACTCAACTCCAACAAGAAACAACCCTAAAGCCCTAACAACACACATCCCTAACCAAACAACAAACAACCCTATCCCACTAACAACAAACAACCCTAACACCCTAACAAGAAACACTAACCCCCTAACAACAAACAACCCTAAACCCCTAACATCAAACAACACTAACCCCGTAAAAACAAACAACCCTAACCCCCAAACAACAAAGAGCCCTAACCCCCTAACAACAAACAATCCTATCCCCCTAACAACCAACAACACTAACCCCCTAACCACAAACAACACTAACACCCTAACAACAAGAACCACTAAACCCGAACAAGAAGCAACCCTAAACCCCTAACAACAAACAACACTAACCCCCTAAGAACACACAACCCTAACCAGACAACAAACAACACTAACCCACTAACAACAAACAACACTAACCCCCTAACAAGTAACTACCCTAACCCCGTAACAACAAACAACCCTAACCCCTAACAACAAAGAACCCTAACCCCCTAACAACCAACAGTACTAACCCCCTAAGCAAAAACACTAACACCCTAACAACAAAACCCACTAAACCACAACAAGAAACAACCCTAAACACCTAACAACAAGTAACACTAACCTCCTAACAACAAACAACACTAACACCCTAACAACAACCATCCCTAACCCCCTAGCAACAAACAACCCTAACCAAACAACAAACAACCCTAACCGACTAACAGCAAACAACACTAAACCCCTAACAAGAAACTACCTTAAACCCGAAACAACAAACAACCCTAACCCCCTAACAACGAACAACCGTAAACACCTAACAACAAACAACACTAACCCCCTAACAACAAACAACCCTAACCCCCTAACAACAAACAACCCTAACCCCCTAAACAACCAACACTAACCCCCTAACCACCAACAGCACTAACCCAGTAAAAACATAAAACACTAACCCCCTAAGAACAACCACTACGTATCCCCTGAAAACAAACAGCACTAACCCCCTAACAAGAAAGAACCCAAATTCTCTAACAACAAACAACTCTAACCCCCTAACAACAAACAACTCTGAACCCCTGACAACAAACACCACTAACCCACTAACAACAAACAACACTAACCCCCTAACAAGAAACTACCCTAACCCCTAAAAACCAAAAACACTAACCCACTAACAACAAACAACCCTAACAGCCTAACAACAAACAACACTAACCCCCTAACAACAAACAACACTAAATCCCTAACATCAAACAACACTAACCCCCTAACAACAAACAACACTAACACCCTAACAACAAACAACACTAAGAGCCTAACAACAAAAACCACTAAACCTCAACAAGAAACAACCCCAAACTCCTAAATAGAAACAACACTAACCACCTAACAACAACCCTAACCCCCTAACAACAAACAACCCTAACCCCCAACAAGAAACTACTCTAACCCACTAACAACAAACAACCCTAAGCCCCTAACAAGAAAGAACCCTAACACTCTAACAAGAAACAACACTAACCCCCTAACAACAAAAAACACTAACCCCCTAACAACAAACACCACTAACCCCCTAACAACAATCCTAACAACCTAACAACAAACAACACTAACCCCCTAAAAATAAACTACACTATACCCCTAACAACAAACAACCTTAAACCCCTAACAACAAACAACACTAAACCCATAACAACAAACAACCCTATCCTTCTAACAACAAACAACCCTAACCCCCTAACAAACAACAACACTAACCCCCTAACCACAAACAACACTAACACCCTAACAACAAAAACATCTAAACCCCAACAAGAAACAACACTAAACCGCTAACAACAAACAACAATAATACCCTAACAACAAAAACCACTAAACCCCTAACAAGAAACTACCCTAACCCCGTAACAACAAACAAAACTAAACCTGCAACAAGAAACAACCCTAACCCCCAAACAACAAACAACCCAAACCCCTAACATCAAACAACACTAACCCCGTAAAAACAAACAACCCTAACCCCCAAACAACAAACAACCCTAACCCCCTAACAACAAACAATCCTATCCCCCTAACAACCAACAACACTAACCCCCTAACCACAAACAACACTAACACCCTAACAACAAAAACCACTAAACCCCAACAAGAAACAACCCTAAACTGCTAACAACAAACAACACTAACCCCCTAACAACACACAACCCTAACCAAACAGCAAACAACCCTAACCCACCAACAACAAACAACACTAACCCCCTAACAAGAACCTACCCTAACCCCGTAACAACAAACAACCCTAACCCCTAACAACAAACAACCCTAACCCCCTAACAACAAACAACCCTAAACCCCTAACATCAAAGAACACTAACACCCTAACAACAAACAACCCTTACACCCTAACAACAAACAACACTAGCCCCCAAACAACAAACAACCCTAACCCCTAAAAACCAAAAACACTAACCCACTAACAGCAAACTAAACTAACCAACTAACAACAAACAACCCTCACACCCTAACAACAAACAACACTAACCCCCTAACAACAAACAACCCTAACCCCTAACATCAAACAACACTAACCCAGTAACAACAAACAACCCTAACCCCCTAACAACAAACATTCCTATCCCCCTAACAACCAACAACACTAACCCCCTAACCACAAACAACACTAACACCCTAACAACAAAAACCACTAAACCCCAACAAGAAACAACCCTAAACCCCTAACAACAAACAACACTAACCCCCTAACAACACACAACCCTAACCAAACAACAAACAACCCTAACCCACCAACAACAAACAACACTAACCCCCTAACAAGAACCAACCCTAACCCCGTAACAACAAAAAACCCTAACCCCTAACAACAAACAACCCTAACCCCCAACAACAAACAACCCTAAACCCCTAACATCAAAGAACACTAACACCCTAACAACAAACGACCCTAACCCCCTAACAACAAACAACACTAACCCCCAAACAATAAACAACCCTAACCCCTAAAAACCAAAAACACTAACCCACTAACAACAAACAACCCTAACCCACTAACAACAAACAACCCTAACACCCTAACAGCAAACAACACTAACCCCCTAACAACAAAAAACCCTAACCCCTAACATCAAACAACACTAACCCCGTAACAACAAACAACCCTAACCCCCAAACAACAAACACTAACCCCCTAACAACAAACAACACTAAACCCCTAACAAGAAACTAACCTAACCCCGTAACAACAAACAACCCTGACCTCCTAACAACAAACAACCTTAACCACCTAACAACAAACACCCCTAAACGCCTAACAACAAACAATCCTAACCCCCTGACAACCAACAACACTAACCCCCTAACCACAAACAACACTAACCCCGTAAGAACAAACAACACTAACCCCCTAACAACAAACAACACTAACACCCTAACAACAAAAACCACTAAACCCCAACAAGAAACAACCCGAAACCCCTAAATACAAAAAGCACTAACCCCCTAACAACAACCCTAACCCCCTAACAACAAACAACCCTAACCCCCAACAACAAACAACTCTAACCCACTAACTACATACAACCCTAATCCCCTAACAACAAAGAAAACTAACTCTCTAACAAGAAACAACACTAACCCCCTAACAACAAAAAACACTAACCCCCTAACAAACACCACTAACACCCTAACAACAATCCTAACAACCTAACAACAAACAACACTAACCCCTTAAAACAAACTACCCTAAACCCCTAACAACAAACAACCCTAACCCCCTAACAACCAACAACAGTAAACCCCTAACCACAAACAACACTAACACCCTAACAACAAAAACTAGTAAAACCCAACAAGAAACAACCCTAAACCCCTAACAACAAACACTAACCCCCTAACAACAAACAACACTAAACCCCTAACAAGAAACTAACCTAACCCCGTAACAACAAACAACCCTAACCTCCTAACAACAAACAACCTTAAACCCCTAACAACAAACAACCCTAAACCCCTAACAACAAACAACACTAACACCCTAACAACAAAAACCACTAAACCCCAACAAGAAACAACCCTAAAGCCCTAAAAACAAACACTAACCCCCTAACAACAAACAACACTAAACCCCTAACAAGAAACTAACCTAACCCTGTAACAAAAAACAACCCTAACCTCCTAACAACAAACAACCTTAACCCCCAACAACAAACAACCGTAATCCCCTAACGACAAACAATCCTAACCCCCTAACAACCAACAACGCACACCTCCTAACCACTAACAACACTAACACCCTAACCACAAACAACACTAACAACGTAAGAACAAACAACACTAACCCCCTAACAACAAAGAACACTAACACCCTAACAACAAAAACTACTAAACCCCAACAAGAAACAACCCTCAACCCCTAACAACAAACACTAATCCCCTAACAACAAACAAAACTAAACCCCTAACAAGAAACTAACCTAACCCCGTAACAACAAACAACCCTAACCTCCTAACAACAAACAACCTTAAACCCCTAACAACAAACAACCCTAAACCCTTAACAACAAACACTAACACCCTAACAACAAAAACCACTAAACCCCAACAAGAAACAACACTAAACCCCTAACAACAAACACTAACCCCCTAACAACAAACAACACTAAACCCCTAACAACAAACACTAACCCCCTAACAACAAACAACACTAAACCCCTAACAAGAAACTAACCTAACCCTGTAACAACAAACAACCCTAAAATCCTAACAACAAACAACCCTAACCCCCTAACAAACAACACTAACCCCCTAACCACAAACAACACTAACACCCTAACAACAAAAACTACTAAACCCCAACAAGAAACAACCCTAAACCCCTAACAACAAACACTAACCCCCTAACAACAAACAACACTAAACCCCTAACAAGAAACTAACCTAACTCCGTAACAACAAACAACCCTAACGTCCTAACAGCAAACAACCTTAAACCCCTAACAACAAACAACCCTAAACCCCTAACAACAAACAACACTAACACCCTAACAACAAAAACCACTAAACTCCAACAAGAAACAACACTAAACCCCTAACAACAAACACTAACCCCCTAACAACAAACAACACTAAACCCCTAACAAGAAACTAACCTAACCCTGTAACAACAAACAACCCTAACCTCCTAACAACAAACCACCTTAACCCCCTAACAACAAACAGCCCTAAACCCCTAACAACAAACAATCCCAACCCCCTAACAACCAACAACTCTCACCCCCTAACCACAAACAACACTAACACCCTAACAACAAACAACACTATCCCCGTAAGAACAAACAACACTAACCCCCTAACCACAAACAACACTAACACCCTAACAACAAAAACTACTAAACTCCAAAAAGAAACAACCCTAAACCCCTAACAACAAACACTAACCCCCTAACAACAAACAACACTAAACCCCTAACAAGAAACTAACCTATCCCTTTAACAACAAACAACCCTAACCTCCTAACAACAAACAACCTTAAACCCCTAACAACAAACAACCCTAAACCCCTAACAACAAACAATCCTAACCTCCTAACAACCAACAACGCACACCCCCTAACCACAAACAACACTAACACCCTAACCACAAACAACACTAACCCCGTAAGAACAAACAACACTAACCCCCTAACAACAAAAACCACTAAACCCCAACAAGAAACAACACTAAACCCCTAACAACAAACACTAACCCCCTAACAACAAACAACACTAAACCCCTAACAAGAAACTAACCTAACCGTGTAACAACAAACAACCCTAACCTCCTAACAACAAACAAACTTCACCCCCTAACAACAAACAACCCTAAACCCCTAACAACAAACAATCCTAACCCCCTAACAACCAACAACGCTCACCCCCTAACCACAAACAACACTAACACCCTAACCACAAACAACACTAACCCCGTAAGAACAAAGAATACTAACCCCCTAACAAGAAACAACACTAACACCCTAACAACAAAAACTACTAAACCCCAACAAGAAACAACCCTAAACCCCTAACAACAAACACTAACCCCCTAACAACAAACAACACTAAACACCTAACAAGAAACTAACCTAACCCCGTAGCAACAAACAACCCTAACCTTCTAACAACAAAGAACCCTAACCCCCTAACAAACAACAACACTAAGCCCCTAACCACAAACAACACTAACACCCTAACAACAAAAACTACTAAACCCCAACAAGAAACAACACTAAACCCCTAACAACAAACACTAACCCCCTAACAACAAACAACACTAAACCCCTAACAAGAAACTAACCTAACCCCGTAACAACAAACAACCCTAACCTCCTAACAACAAACAACCTTAAACCCCTAACAACAAACAACCCTAATCCCCTAACAACGAACAACACTAACACCCTAACAACAAAAACCACTAAACCCCAACAAGAAACAACAGTAGACCCCTAACAACAAACACTAACCCCCTAACAACAAACAACACTAAACCCCTAACAAGAAACTAACCTAACCCTGTAACAACAAATAACCCTAACCTCCTAACAACAAACAACTTTAACCCCCTAAACAACCAACAACACTAACCCCCTAACCACCAACAGCACTAACCCAGTAAAAACAAAAAAGACTAACCCCCTAACGACAACCAACACAAATCCTCTAAGAACAAACAACTCTAACCCCCTAACAACAAAAAACTGGGAACCCCTAACAACAAGCAACACTAACCCACTAACAACAAACAACCCTAAACCCCTAACAACAAACAACCCTTACCCCCTAACAACCAACAGCACTAACCCCTAGGCAAAAACACTAACACCCTAACAACAAACAACACTAACCCCGTAACAAAAAACAACCCTAACCCCCAAACAACAAACAACCCTAACCCCCTAACAACATAGAACCCTAACTCTCTAACAAGAAACAACACTTACCCCAACAACAAAAAACACTAACCCCCTAACAACAAACACCACTAACCCCCTAACAACAATCCTAAAAACCTAACAAACAACACTAACCCCCTAAAAATAAACTACACTAAACCCCTAACAACGAACAAACCTAACCCCCTAACAACAAACAACCCTAAACCCCTAACAACAAACAACCTTAATCTTCCAACAACAAACAACACTAACCCCCAATCAACCAACAACACTAACCCCCTAACCACAAACAACACTAACACCCTAACAACAAAAACTACTAAACCCCAACAAGAAACAACCCTAAACCCCTAACAACAAACACTAACCCCCTGACAATAAACAACACTAAACCCCTAACAAGAAACTAACCTAACCCCGTAACAACAAACAACCCTAACCTCCTAACAACAAACAACCTTAAACCCCTAACAACAAACAACCCTAAACCCCTAACAACAAACAACACTAACACCCTAACAACAAAAAACACTAAACCCCAACAAGAAACAACACTAAACCCCTAACACCAAACACTAACCCCCTAACAACAAACAACCCTAACCTTCTAACAACAAACAACCCTGACCCCCTAACAACCAACAACACTAACCCCCTAACCACAAACAACACTAACACCCTAACAAGAAAAACCACTAAACCCCAACAGGAAACAACACTAAACGCCTAAGAAAAAACAACAATAATCCCCTAACAACAAACAACACGAAACCAATAACAAGAAACAACACTAAACCCGTAACAACAAACAACACTAACCCCGTAACAACAAACATCCCTAACCCCCAAACAACAAACAACCCTAACCACCTAACAACAAAGAATCCTTACCCCCTAACAACCAACAACACTAACACCCTAACCAAAAACAACACTAACACCCGAAAAACAAAAACCACTAAACCCCAACAAGAAACAACCCTAAACCCCTAACAAACAACACTAACCCCCTAACAACACACAACCCTAACCAAACAACAAACAACCCTAACCCACTAACAACAAACAACACTAACCCCCTAAAAAGAACCTACCCTAACCCCGTAACAACAAACAACCCTAACCCCTAACAACAAACAACCCTAACCCCCTAACAACAAACAACCCTAAACCGCTAACATCAAAGAACACTAACACCCTACCAACAAATAACCCTAACCGCCTAACAACAAACAACACTAACCCCCAAACAACAAACACCCTAACCCCTAAAAACCAAAAACACTAACCCACTAACAGCAAACAATCCTATCCAACTAACAACAAACAACCCTAACACCCTAACAACAAACAACACTAACCCTCTAACAACAAACAACCCTAACCCCTAACATCAAACAACACTAACCCCGTAACAACAAACAACCCTAACCCCCTAACAACAAACATTCCTATCCCCCTAACAACCAACACTAACCCCATAACCACAAACACCACTAACACCCTAACAACAAAAACCACTCAACTCCAACAAGAAACAACCCTAAAGCCCTAACAACACACATCCCTAACCAAACAACAAACAACCCTATCCCACTAACAACAAACAACCCTAACACCCTAACAAGAAACACTAACCCCCTAACAACAAACAACCCTAAACCCCTAACATCAAACAACACTAACCCCGTAAAAACAAACAACCCTAACCCCCTAACAACAAACAATCCTATCCCCCTAACAACCAACAACACTAACCCCCTAACCACAAACAACACTAACACCCTAACAACAAGAACCACTAAACCCGAACAAGAAGCAACCCTAAACCCCTAACAACAAACAACACTAACCCCCTAAGAACACACAACCCTAACCAGACAACAAACAACACTAACCCACTAACAACAAACAACACTAACCCCCTAACAAGTAACTACCCTAACCCCGTAACAACAAACAACCCTAACCCCTAACAACAAAGAACCCTAACCCCCTAACAACCAACAGTACTAACCCCCTAAGCAAAAACACTAACACCCTAACAACAAAACCCACTAAACCACAACAAGAAACAACCCTAAACACCTAACAACAAGTAACACTAACCTCCTAACAACAAACAACACTAACACCCTAACAACAACCATCCCTAACCCCCTAGCAACAAACAACCCTAACCAAACAACAAACAACCCTAACCGACTAACAGCAAACAACACTAAACCCCTAACAAGAAACTACCTTAAACCCGAAACAACAAACAACCCTAACCCCCTAACAACGAACAACCGTAAACACCTAACAACAAACAACACTAACCCCCTAACAACAAACAACCCTAACCCCCTAACAACAAACAACCCTAACCCCCTAAACAACCAACACTAACCCCCTAACCACCAACAGCACTAACCCAGTAAAAACATAAAACACTAACCCCCTAAGAACAACCACTACGTATCCCCTGAAAACAAACAGCACTAACCCCCTAACAAGAAAGAACCCAAATTCTCTAACAACAAACAACTCTAACCCCCTAACAACAAACAACTCTGAACCCCTGACAACAAACACCACTAACCCACTAACAACAAACAACACTAACCCCCTAACAAGAAACTACCCTAACCCCTAAAAACCAAAAACACTAACCCACTAACAACAAACAACCCTAACAGCCTAACAACAAACAACACTAACCCCCTAACAACAAACAACACTAAATCCCTAACATCAAACAACACTAACCCCCTAACAACAAACAACACTAACACCCTAACAACAAACAACACTAAGAGCCTAACAACAAAAACCACTAAACCTCAACAAGAAACAACCCCAAACTCCTAAATAGAAACAACACTAACCACCTAACAACAACCCTAACCCCCTAACAACAAACAACCCTAACCCCCAACAAGAAACTACTCTAACCCACTAACAACAAACAACCCTAAGCCCCTAACAAGAAAGAACCCTAACACTCTAACAAGAAACAACACTAACCCCCTAACAACAAAAAACACTAACCCCCTAACAACAAACACCACTAACCCCCTAACAACAATCCTAACAACCTAACAACAAACAACACTAACCCCCTAAAAATAAACTACACTATACCCCTAACAACAAACAACCTTAAACCCCTAACAACAAACAACACTAAACCCATAACAACAAACAACCCTATCCTTCTAACAACAAACAACCCTAACCCCCTAACAAACAACAACACTAACCCCCTAACCACAAACAACACTAACACCCTAACAACAAAAACATCTAAACCCCAACAAGAAACAACACTAAACCGCTAACAACAAACAACAATAATACCCTAACAACAAAAACCACTAAACCCCTAACAAGAAACTACCCTAACCCCGTAACAACAAACAAAACTAAACCTGCAACAAGAAACAACCCTAACCCCCAAACAACAAACAACCCAAACCCCTAACATCAAACAACACTAACCCCGTAAAAACAAACAACCCTAACCCCCAAACAACAAACAACCCTAACCCCCTAACAACAAACAATCCTATCCCCCTAACAACCAACAACACTAACCCCCTAACCACAAACAACACTAACACCCTAACAACAAAAACCACTAAACCCCAACAAGAAACAACCCTAAACTGCTAACAACAAACAACACTAACCCCCTAACAACACACAACCCTAACCAAACAGCAAACAACCCTAACCCACCAACAACAAACAACACTAACCCCCTAACAAGAACCTACCCTAACCCCGTAACAACAAACAACCCTAACCCCTAACAACAAACAACCCTAACCCCCTAACAACAAACAACCCTAAACCCCTAACATCAAAGAACACTAACACCCTAACAACAAACAACCCTTACACCCTAACAACAAACAACACTAGCCCCCAAACAACAAACAACCCTAACCCCTAAAAACCAAAAACACTAACCCACTAACAGCAAACTAAACTAACCAACTAACAACAAACAACCCTCACACCCTAACAACAAACAACACTAACCCCCTAACAACAAACAACCCTAACCCCTAACATCAAACAACACTAACCCAGTAACAACAAACAACCCTAACCCCCTAACAACAAACATTCCTATCCCCCTAACAACCAACAACACTAACCCCCTAACCACAAACAACACTAACACCCTAACAACAAAAACCACTAAACCCCAACAAGAAACAACCCTAAACCCCTAACAACAAACAACACTAACCCCCTAACAACACACAACCCTAACCAAACAACAAACAACCCTAACCCACCAACAACAAACAACACTAACCCCCTAACAAGAACCAACCCTAACCCCGTAACAACAAAAAACCCTAACCCCTAACAACAAACAACCCTAACCCCCAACAACAAACAACCCTAAACCCCTAACATCAAAGAACACTAACACCCTAACAACAAACGACCCTAACCCCCTAACAACAAACAACACTAACCCCCAAACAATAAACAACCCTAACCCCTAAAAACCAAAAACACTAACCCACTAACAACAAACAACCCTAACCCACTAACAACAAACAACCCTAACACCCTAACAGCAAACAACACTAACCCCCTAACAACAAAAAACCCTAACCCCTAACATCAAACAACACTAACCCCGTAACAACAAACAACCCTAACCCCCAAACAACAAACACTAACCCCCTAACAACAAACAACACTAAACCCCTAACAAGAAACTAACCTAACCCCGTAACAACAAACAACCCTGACCTCCTAACAACAAACAACCTTAACCACCTAACAACAAACACCCCTAAACGCCTAACAACAAACAATCCTAACCCCCTGACAACCAACAACACTAACCCCCTAACCACAAACAACACTAACCCCGTAAGAACAAACAACACTAACCCCCTAACAACAAACAACACTAACACCCTAACAACAAAAACCACTAAACCCCAACAAGAAACAACCCGAAACCCCTAAATACAAAAAGCACTAACCCCCTAACAACAACCCTAACCCCCTAACAACAAACAACCCTAACCCCCAACAACAAACAACTCTAACCCACTAACTACATACAACCCTAATCCCCTAACAACAAAGAAAACTAACTCTCTAACAAGAAACAACACTAACCCCCTAACAACAAAAAACACTAACCCCCTAACAAACACCACTAACACCCTAACAACAATCCTAACAACCTAACAACAAACAACACTAACCCCTTAAAACAAACTACCCTAAACCCCTAACAACAAACAACCCTAACCCCCTAACAACCAACAACAGTAAACCCCTAACCACAAACAACACTAACATCCTAACAACAAAAACCACTAAAGTACAACAAGAAACAACCCTAACCCCCTAACAACAAACAACCCTAACCCCCTATACAACCAACAACACTGACCCCGTAACCACCAACAGCACTAACCCAGTAAAAATAAAAAAAAATACTAACCCCCTAACAACAACCAACACTTATCCCCTAAAAACAAACAACTCTAACCCCCAACAAGAAAGAACCCAAATCCTCTAACAACAAACAACTCTAACCCCCTAACAAGAAAAAACTCTGAACCCCTAACAACAAACAACACTAACCCACTAACAACAAACAACTCTAACCCCCTAACAACAAACAACCCTAAGTCTCTAACAACAAACAACCTTCAACCCCTAAAATCCAACAACCCAAAACCCCTAACAACAAAAGTAACCACCTATCAACAAACAACCCTAACCCCATAACAACCAACAACACTAACCCCCATCCACAAACAACACTAACCCCCTAACAACACACAACACTAACCCTCTTACAAAAAAAAATCCTAACCCCCTAACAACAAACAACACTAACCCCTTAACAACAAACATCCCTAACCCACTAACAACAAACAAAACTAACGCCCTAACAAACAACATTAACCCCCGACCAGAAACAACACTAACCCCCTAACAAAAATCATCCCTAACTCCCTAACAACAAACAACCCTAACCCACTAACAACAAACAACCCTAACACCCTAACAACAAACAACACTAACCCCCTAACAACAAAGAACCCTGAACCCCTAACAACAAACAACACTATACCCCTAACAACAAACAACCTTAACCCCCTAACAACAATCAAACCTAGCCCCCAAACAACAAACAACCCTAACCCCCAAACAACGAACAACCCTAACCCCCTCACGAAAACAACCCTAAGCCCCTAACAAGCACAACTCTAAACCCCGAAAATACAATCGTAACCCCGTAACAAACACAACCCTAACCCCCTAACAAAGCCTAACAATAACTTTAAACCTGACCATAAGCATAACCCCAAACCCTAGCACTAACTCTAACTCTAAACCTAACACTAACTTAGCCCTGCCCTTTATCGTAAACCTAGCCTTAACCCTAACCTTACCCCTACCCGAACCCTAACTCCATACCTAACCCGAACACTAAACTTGACCCTACTCTAACTTTAACTCTAACGTGACTATTAACTGAAACATCACCCTAACCCTACGCCTAAATCTAACTCGAGCCCTAACCATAACAATTACCCTAAACCCTCGCCTTAACTGTAAACCTAACCCTAACCCTCACCCTAATCCTTAACCGTATCCCCAACCCTAAACCTGACGCTATCCCCAAACTTATCCCTAACCCTAACCCTAATACGAACAGTAACCCAAATCTAACCCTAACCCTAATATTAAACCTAAACTTAAATCTACCCTAACCATAAACCTAACCCTAACACCCTAAACCTAACGTCTAACACCGTCTATAATCCTAACCCTTATCATAACCCTCACCCTTAACCTAAACTTCACACTAACCCTAAACCTAACCTAACGCTGACCCTAGACATAACGCCTAACCCTAACCGAACCCTAAACCTATCCTTAACACTAACCTGAACACAAACCCAAACCCTAGCCCTCACCAGAAAAATAACCCTCACCCTATCCTGAACTTCATCCAAACACTAACCATAACCTTAACCCTAAACCTAGACCTAACCCAAACCCTAACCTCAAACCTAACTCTAAGAATAACGCTAGTCCATCTGTAACCCTAAACTGAACACTTACAATAGCCCTGAACCTAACCCTAAACTTAATCCTAATCCTAAACCTAGACCTAATCCTAACCCTAACCCTAACTCTAACCTTGACCCTAAATAGAACACTAAGTCTAACCCTCAACTTGGACCTAAACCTAAATCTTACCCTACACTTAACCCTAACCCTAAACCTAACCCTCACTCTAACTCTAACCCTAATCATAACACTTACCCTAAACCCTCACCTTAACTGTAAAACTAACCGTAACCCTCACCCTAACCCCTAACCGTATCCCACAACGCTAACCCTAATGCTATCCCTAACCCTAACCCTAACACTAACCTGAAACCCCTGAGCCCTAATGATAAACCTAACCCTAACACAAACCCTAACCCTAACACCAAAGCCTAGCAAAAACCTTAACCCTAACTCTCACCCTAACTCTAACACTAACCCGAAACCTAATCATGAACCTAACCCTAACCCTAAACCAAACCTAACCATGACCAGAAACACAAGGTCTAACCGGAACCCTCACCCAAAACCTAATCCTAAACTACACCTCTAACTCTAACACTTTACCATAACCATAATCCAAACCCTACCCAACCCTAACCCTAAACCTAACCCTCACCCCAACCACAACGCCTAACACAACCATAACCCTTACCCTAACCGTAACACTAAACTTAACCCTAACCTTAAATCTAACCCTAACCCTAAAACTAAACACAACCCATGAACTTAACCCTAACCCTGAACATAACCTTAACACTAACCTGAAAACAAGCCCAAACCTTAGCCATAACCCTAACCCTCACCCTGTCTTAAACTTCACCCTATCCCTAACCTAAAACTCACCCTGACTTTAACCCTAACCCTACCCCTAAACCTAACCCTCACCTTAACCTTGGCCCACCTGTAACCCTAAACCTAACCCTTACAATAACTCTGACCCTAATCCTCGCCCTAAACCTAATTCTAATCCTAACCCTGACCCTAACCCTAACCTAACCTTAACCCTATCTTTAAGCCTACCATAATCTTAAACCTAACCCTAACCCTTAACCCTAACTCTAACCCTAACCCTAGCCCTAACCCTAATCTTAACTGTAACACTTTCCCAAAATCCTCATCTTAACTGTAAATGTAACTCTAACTCTTACCCTAACCCTAAACTTAACCCTAATTATAACCCTAACCTAAACCTAACTGAAATGCTAACCCTTAACCGTAACTCTAACGCTAATCCTTAGCCTAAACCTAACCTTAACCCTAAACCTAACCCTAACCACTGACCCTAACTCTAACCCTAAGCCTAAGCCGAACCCGAACCCTTAACCAAAATTTCACCCTAAGCATAACACTAAGCCTACCCTAACTTCATTCAAACCCTAACCCTAAGCAAAACTAACACTAACACTAAACCTAACCCTAACCCTAAACCTAACCCTAACCCTGACTCTAACCTGAACCCAAACCCCTAACCCTAACCCTCTCGCAGAACATAAATTCACTGTAACCCTAAACACTAAATCTCCCCAACCCTGACCCTAACCATAAACATAATCCCAACACTAAACTTAAACCTAACCCTGACTCTAACTCTAACTTTAACCCTAAAACTTACCCTACACACGCAGTTTGAATGGAAACCTAGCACTATCCCTCACCCTAACATCTAAACCTAACCCCAACCCTGAACCCAACCCTATCTCTAACTAAAAACTAGTCCTAAACCTAACTATGACTTAACCCTAACACTTACCCTAACTCTAAACCTGACCTTAACCCTAAACTTAATTCTAACCTTAACCCTAACCCTAACCCCAACACTAACCCTAAGCTCAACACTCACCCTTAACTTAAACTTCACCCTAACCCTAACCCTAAACCAAACACTAACCCTAACCCTAAACCTAACCTTAAACCTGACCCTAACATTAACCCAAACACTTAACGCTAAACCTAACACTAAGCCTAACCCTAACCTTAACCTAAACACCAAAGCCTAATCCTAACCCTCATCCTTAACCTAAACTTCACCCTAAACCTAAGCCTAACCCTAACCCTAAAATTACACCTAACCCTAAACTATCCTCTAACTCTCGCCCTAACCCTAACTCTAACCCTAACCCTGGTAAACCCTGGTAGTAACACCCTAAAACATCAGCTTAACTGTAAATGTAACACTAAGCCTCACACAAACCCCTAACCCTTTCCCTAACCCTATCACTCGTCCTAACCCTAACCCTGACCTAAACTTAATCCTTACCCTAACCCTAAACTTAACCCTAACCTTAACTCTACCCTAAACCTAACAATAACTCTAAACCGGACCCTAACCCTAACCCTAAACCCTAGATCTAACTCGAACTCTAAACCTAACCCTAACCCTAACCTGGCCCCACCCTTTACAGTAAAGCTAGCCTTAACCCTAACCTTACCCCTACCCTAACCCTAAACCTAACCCTTACAATATCAATAACCCCTAGCAGGGTCCTGCCTAGTCTCTCCCACCTCATCACTCCTTACAAAGAGCCCTGCTTTGTCTCTCCCACATCCTCACTCCCTAAGCAGGGCTCTGCCTGTCCTCTCCCACCTCCTCACTCTCTATGCAGGACTCTGCCTTGTTCTCCCACCTCTTCACTCCCTACACAGGGCCCTGGCTAGTGTCTCCCATCTTCTCACTCCATACACAGCTTTCTGCCTGTTCTTTCCCACTTCCTCACTTCCTACACGGAGCCCTGCCTGGTCTCTCCCACCTCCTCACTCCCTACACCAGTCCCTGCCTGATCTCTCCTACCTCCTCACTCCCTGCACAGGGCCCTGCCTGGTCTCTCCCACATCCTTACTCCATACAAAGGGACTTGCCTGATCTCTGGCCTCCTCACTCCCTGCACAGAGCCCTGCCTGGTCTCTCCCAACTCCTCACTCCCTATTCAGGTCTCTGAATGTTTCTCCCACCTCTTCACTCCCTACACAGGGCCCTGCCTGCTGTCTTCCATCTTCTCACTCCCTACACAAGTTTCTGCCTATTCTCTCTCACCCCCTCACTTGCTAAACACAGTCCTGCCTGTTCTTTCCCACCTCCTGACTCAGTACACAGGTCTCTGCCTGGTCTCTTCCAACTCCTCACTCCCTAGACAGGGCCCTGCCTGGTCTCTGCCACCTCCTCACTCCCTACACAGGTCTCTGACTGCTCCCTGCCACCTCCTCACTCCCTACACAGGGCCCTGCCTGGTATCTCCCACCTCCTCACTCCCTACACAGGGCTCTGTCTTTTCTCTCCCACCTCCTCAGTCCCTACACAGGTATCTGGGTGGTCTCTCCCACCTCCTCACTCCCTTTACAGGGCCCTGATGATCTCTCCCACCTCCTCACTCCCTAAACAGGACCCTGCCTGGTCTCTCCACCTCCTTACTCCCTGCACAGGGCTCTGGCTAGTCTCTCCTACATCCTCACTCTTTATACAGCATCCTACCTGGTCTCTCTCACCTCCTCACTCCCTATGCAGGTCTCTGCCTGGTCTCTCCCACCTCCTCACTCCCTACACAGGTCCCTGACTGGCCTCTCTCACCTCCTCACTCCCTTTACAGGGCCCTGATGATCTCTCCCACCTCCTCACTCCCTAAACAGGGCCCTGACTGGCCTCTCCCACATCCTCAATTCACACAGGGCCCTGCCTCCTCTCTCTCACATCCTGACTGCACACACAGGGCCCTAACTGGTCCCTCGCACCTTCTCCATCCCTACACAGGTCTCTGCATGGTTCTCCCACCTCCCCATTCCCTACAAGGGTCTCTGCCTGTTCTCTCCCACCTCTTCAATCCCTAGACAGGGCCCTGCCTCTTCTCTCCCACTTCCTCACTCCCTACTCAGGGCCCTGCCTGGTATTTCTAACCTCCTCAGGCCATACACAGGGCCCTGCCTGGTCTCTCCCAAATCCTCACTCCCTACACAGGACTCTGCCTGGTCTCTCCCAACACCTCACTCCCTACAAAGGGCCCTGCCTGGAATCTCCCACCTCCTCACACCCTACCCAGGGTCCTGCCTAGTCAATCCCACCTCCTCACTCCCTACGCAGGGCTCTGCCTGTCCTCTCTCGCCTTCTCACTCCCTACGCAGGACTCTGCCTGGTTCTCCACCTCTTCGCTCCCTACACAGGGCCTTGCCTGGTCTCTCCTACCTCCTCACTCCCTACACAGTTCTCTGCCTGTTCCCTCCCATTCCTCAATCCCTACACAGGTCTCTGGGTGGTCTTTCCCACCTCCTTACTACATACACAGGTGTTAGCCTGTTTTCTCCCTCCTCCTCACTCCCTACACAGGGCCCTGATGTTCTCTCGCATCTGCTCACTCCCTAAACAAGCCACTGCCTGGTCTCTCCACCTCCTTACTCCCTCCACAGGGCCCTGCCTGGTCTCTCCCACCTCCTCACTCCCTACACAGGGCCATGCCTGGCCTCTCCCACCTCCTCACTCCCTACACAGGGCTCTGCCTGGTCTCTATCACCCCCTCACTCCCTACACAGGGTCCTGCCTTACCTCTCCCACCTCCTCAGTCCCTGCACTGTGTTTCTGGCTGTTATCTCCCTTCTTCTCACTTCCTACACAGGGCTGTGCTTGTTCTCTCCCATCTCCTCACTCCCTATACAGGGCCCTGCCTGGTGTATCCCATCTGCTCACTTCCTGCACAGGGCCCTGATGATCTCTCCTACATCCTCACTCCCTACACAGGGCCCTGCCTGGCATCTCCACTTCCTTACTCCCTACACACAGACCTGCCTGGTCTCTTCCACATCCTCACTCTGTACACAGGGTCCTACCTGGTCTCTCCCACCTCCTCACTCCCTACACAGGGCCCTGCCTGGTCTCTCCTAACACCTCACTTCCTACACAGGGCTCTGCCTGATCTCTCCCACATCCTGACTCCCTACTCAGGTATCTGGGTGGTCTCTCCCAACTCCTCACTGTGTATGCAGGGCCTTACCTGTTCTCTATCACCTCCTCACTCCCTACACAGGGCCCTGATGGTCTCTCCCACCTCCTCACTCCCTACACAGGGTCCTGCCTGGTCTCTCCCACTTCCTCAATCCCTACACAGGTCCCTGACTGGTATCTCCACCACCTTACTTCCTACACACAGCCTTGCCTGTTCTCTTCCACATCCTCACTCTGTACACAGGGTCCTACCTGGTCTCTCCCACCTCCTCACTCCCTACACAGGGCCCTGCCTGGTCTCTCCTAACACCTCACTTCCTACACAGGGCTCTGCCTGATCTCTCCCACATCCTGACTCCCTACTCAGGTATCTGGGTGGTCTCTCCCAACTCCTCACTGTGTATGCAGGGCCTTACCTGTTCTCTATCACCTCCTCACTCCCTACACAGGGCCCTGATGGTCTCTCCCACCTCCTCACTCCCTACACAGGGTCCTGCCTGGTCTCTCCCACTTCCTCAATCCCTACACAGGTCCCTGACTGGTATCTCCACCACCTTACTTCCTACACACAGCCTTGCCTGTTCTCTTCCACATCCTCACTCTGTACACAGGGTCCTACCTGGTCTCTCTCACCTCATCACTCCCTACACAGGGCCCTGCCTGGTCTCTCCTAACACCTCACTCCCTACACAGGGCTCTGCCTGGCCTCTCCCACCTCCTCACTCCCTACACAGGGCCCGGCCTGGTCTCTCCTTCTTCTCAATCCCTACACAGGTCTCTGCCTCTTCTCTCCAAGATACTCACTCCGTACACTGGGCCCTGCCAGGTCTCTCCCACCTCCTCAGTCCCTTCACAGGTCTTTGCCTGGTCTCTCCCACATCTCTGCCTCTTCTCTCCTGCATCCTCACTCCCAACATAGGGCCCTGCCTGGTCTCTCCCACCTTCTCACTCCCTACACAGGACGCTGCCTGGCCTCTCCCACCTCCTCAGGACCTACACAGGTCCCTGCCTGGTCTCTTCCAGCTCCTCACTCCCTACACAGGTGTCTGCCTGGATTCTCCCACCTCCTCACTCCTTACACAGGGCCCTGCCTGGTATGTCCCTCCTCCTCACTCCCTACAGAGGGCCCTGCCTGGTGTCTCCCTTCTGCTTACTCCCTACATATGTCTCTGTCTCTTCTCTGCCACCTCCTCACTCTCTACACAGGGCCCTGCCTGATCTCTGGCACATTCTCACTCCCTACACAGGACCTGTGTGGTCTCTCCCAACACCTCACTCCCTACACAGGGCCCTGCCTGGATGCTCCCTCCCCCTCACACCCTGCACAGGGTCCTGCTTGGTCTCTCCCACCTCATCACTCCTTACACAGGGCCTGCCTGGTCTCTCCCATCTCCTCACTCCCTATACTTGGCTCTGCCTGGTCTCTCCCATCTCCTCACTCCCTAAGCAGGACTCTGCCTGGGTCTCCCTCTTCTTCACTCCCTACACAGGGCCCTGTCTGGTGTCTCCCATCTTCTCTATGCACAGAGCCCTGCCTGGTCTGTCCCACCTCCTCACTCCCTACACTCTTCTCTGCCTGTTCTCTCCCACCTCCTAACTCCCTGCACAGGGCCCTGCCTGGTCTCTCCCATATCCTTACTCCATACAGGGACATGCCTGATCTCTGGCCAACTCACTCCCTACGGAGGGCCCTTCCTGGTCTCTCCCATCTCCTCACTCCCTATGCAGGTCTCTGAATGGTTCTCCCACCTCTTCACTCCCTACACAGGGCCCTGCCTGCTCTCTACCATCTTCTCAATCCCTACACAGGTTTCTGCCTATTCTCTCCCACCTCCTCACTCCCTACACAGGTCCCTGCTTCGTCTCTCCCACCTCATCACTCCTTACACAGGGCCCTGCCTGGTCTCTCCTACATCCTCACTCTTTACACAGCATCCTACCTGGTCTCTCTCACCTCCTCACTCCCTATGCAGGTCTCTGCCTGGTCTCTCCTAAGGCCTAACTCCCTACTCAGGTCCCTGCCTGACCTCTCCCACCTCCTCACTCCCTAGACATGGCCGTGCCTGGTTGCTCCCAGCCCCTCACTCCCTACTCAGGGCCCCGCCTTTTCTCTCCCACCTCCTCCATCCCTGTAAAGGTCTCTGCCTGCTCTGTCCCACCTCCTTACTCCCTACAGAGTTCTCTGCCTGTTCTCTTCCACATCCTCACTCCTTACACAGGGCCCTTCCTGGTCCCTCCCACCTCCTCACTTCCTACACCTGTCCCTGCCTGGTCTCTTCCATCTCCTCTCTCCCTACTCAGGGCCCTGCCTGGTCTCACCCACCTCCTCACTCCCTACAAAGGTCTCTGTCTGGTCTCTCAGCTCTTCACTCCCTACACAGGTTTCTGTCTCTTTTGTCCCACCATCTTACTCCCTATACAGTGCCCTGCCTGGTCTCTCACTCTCTATACAGGGCCCTGCATGGTCTCTCCCACCTCCTGACTCCCTTCACAGTGCCCAGCCTAGTCCCTCCCACCTCCTCACTCCCTACACAGGTTAGGGTTTAGGGTTTAGTTTAGTGTTAGGGTTATGGTTCGGGATCGGGTTTAGGGGTTAAGGTTAGGTTTTAGGGTTTAGTGTTCGAGTTTAGGGTCAGGGTCAGTTTTTAGTGTCAGGGTCAGGGTTTATGGTCAGGGTTTAGGGTCAGGGTCAGGGTCAGGGTCAGGGGTTAGGGTCAGGGTTAGGTTTAGGGTTTGTTTTTATGGTTAGGGTTTAGGGTTTAGGATTAGGGTTGGGGTAAGGTTAGGGCTATGTGTTAGGGCTAGGGGTTAGGGTTTAGTGTTTAGTGATAGAGTTTAGGGTCAGGGTCAGAGTCAGTGTTTAGTGTCAGGGTCAGAGTTTAGGGTCAGGGTTAGGGTCACGGTCAGGGTTAGGGTCATGGTCAGGGTTTAGGGTCATTGTCACGGTTTAGGGTCAGGGTCTGGGTCAGGGTTAGGGGTTAGAGTCAGGGTTAGGTTTAGGGTTTGGGTTTAGGGTTAGGATTTAGGGTTTAGGGTTAGGGCTAGGGTTAGTTTTAGAGGTTAGAGGTTAGGGTTAGGGTTAGGGCTAGGGCTAGGGCTTGGTGTTAGGGCTAGGTCTAGGGCTAGGGTTTTAGGGCTAGAGTTTAGGGTTAGGGTTAGGGTTTTGGGTTAGGCTGATGGTTAGAGTTTAGGGTTAGGGTTCATGGTTAGTGTTAGGGTTAGTGTTAGGGTTTAGGGTTAGGGTTAGGGTTTAGGGTTAGCAGTTAGTGTTAGGGTTAGTGTTCAGGGTTAGGGTTTGGGTTTAGGGTTAGCGGTTAGTGTTAGGGTTAGTGTTCAGGGTTAGGGTTAATGTTTAGGGTTAGGTTTTAGGGTTCGAGTTAGTGTTAGGGTTAGGGCTAGGGCTAGGGCTAGGACTTGGGCTAGGGCCTAGGGCTAGGGCTAGTGATATGGTTTGTGTTTAGGGTTCGGGTTTGGGTTCACGTTAGGCTTCGGTTTAGGATTTGGGTTAGGGTTTTGGGTAAGGGTTATTGTTAGGTTCAGGGCTATTGTAAGGGTTAGGTTTAGGGTTACAGGTGGACTAGCGTTATGATTAAAGTTTAAGTTTAGGGTTTGGGTTAGGTTTAGATTTAGGGTTAGGGTTTGGATGAAGTTTACGATATGGTGAGTGTTATTTTTAAGGTTAGGTCTAGAGTTTGGGTTCGTGTTCAGGTTAGTGTTAAGGTTAGGTTTAGCGTTTGGATTAGGGTTAGGGGTTATGTTTGGGGGTAGGGTTATGTTTAGATTTAGGGTTAGTGTGAAGTTTAGGTTAAGAGTGAGGGTTACAGTTAGGGTTAGGATAAGGGTGAGGGTTAGGGTCAGAGTTATTGTAAGGGTTAGGTTTAGGGTACTACAGGTGGGCCAAGGTTAAGTTTAGGGTTTGATTTAGGGGTAGGGTTAGGGTTAAAGTTAGGGTGAGCTTTAGCTTAGGGATAGGGTGAAGTTTAAGATAGGCTGAGGGTTAGTTTTAGGGTTATGGTTAAGGTTTGAGTTTGGTTTCAGGTTAGTGTTAAGGTTATGTTTAGGGTTAGGGTTAAGTTTACGGGTTCTTTTTAGTTTTAGGGTTAGGGTTAAATTTTAGGTTAGGGTTAAGTTTAGTGTTATGGTTAGGATTAGGGTCACGGTTTGTGCTAGTCTTTGTCGTTTGGGTGAGGGTTAGGTTTAGGGTTCGGGTTGGGTAGGGTTAGGATTATGGTTATGGTAAGGTGTTAAGGGTTAGAGTTTTAGTTTAGGGTTAGGGTTTGGGTGAGGGTTCCGGTTAGTCATTGTGGTTCTGGTCATGGTTAGGTTTGGTTTAGGGTTAGGGTTAGGTTTATTATTAGGTTTCAGGTTAATGTTAGAGTTAGAGTTAGGGTGAGACTTAGGGTTAAGGTTTGGGTTAGGCTTTGGTGTTAGGGGTTAGGGTTTGGGTTAGGGGTTAGGGTTATCGTTAGGGCTTAGGGGTTCAGGTTAGTGTTAGGGTTAGGAATAGCATTAGGGTTAGGGTTGGGGGATACGGTTAGGGGTTAGGGTGAGGGTTGCGGTTAGTTTTACAGTTAAGGTGAGGGTTTAGGGTAAGTGTTATTCTTAGGGTTAGAGTTAGGGTTAGGTTCAGGGTTAGGGTTAGGTGTAGGGTAAGATTTCGGTTTAGGTTCAGGTTTAGAATTAGAGTTAGTGTTCTATTTAGGATCAAGCTTAGAGTTAGGGTTAGGGTTAGGATTAGGGTTAGGTCTAGGGTTAGGTTCAGGGCTAATGTAAGGCTTAGTTTTAGGGTTACAGGTGGAGTAGTGTTATGGTTAGAGTTTGGTTTAAGGTTAGGGTTTGGGTTAGGTTTAGGTTTAGGGTGAAGGTTAGGGTTAGTGTTGGATGAACCTTAGGACGGGGTGAGGGTTATTCTTATGATTAGGGCTGAAGTTTGATTTTGTGTTCAGGTTAGTGTTAAGGTTAGTTTTAGGGTTCGAGTTAGTGTTAGGAGTTACGTTTAGGGTTAGTGTTAGGTTTAGGTTCAGGGTTAGAGTGATGTTTAGGTTCATAGTGAGGGTCAAGGTAAGGGTTAGGATTACGGTGAGGATTATACTTAGTGTTAGAGTTTACGTTTAGGGTGTTAGGGTTAGGTTTATGGTTAGGGTAGGGTTAAGTTTAGGGTTAATGTAAGGGTTAGTATTAGATTAGTGTTACTGTTCGTGTTTGGGTTAGGGTTAGGGATAAGTTTAGGGATAGCGGCAGGTTTAGGGTTGGGGATTCGGTTAGGGGTTCGGGTGAGGTTTAGTGTTAGGTTTACAGTTAAGGTGAGGGTTTAGGGTAAGTGTTATGGTTAGGGTTAGAGTTAGAGTTAGGGTTAGGGTTAGGGTGAATTTTCAGTTAATAGTGAGGGTTAGGTAAGGGTTAGGGTTAAGGTTAGAGTTAGGATTAAGATTAGTGTTAGGGTTAGGTTTAGGGTTAGGGATAGGATAGGGGTAAGGTTAGGGTTAAGGCTAGGTTTACGGTCAAGGGTACGTCTAGGTTAGGGTTAGGATTAGGTGTAGAGTTAGAGTTAGTGCTAGGGTTTAGGGGTAGGGTTCGGGTCAGGTTTAGAGTTTTTGTTAGTGTTAGGGTTAGGGTAGAGTTAAGGTTAGGGTTAAGTTTAGGGTTAGGGTAAGGGTTATGTTTAGGTCAGGGTTAGGGTTAGGGTTAGGGATAGGGTTAGGTTTAGGGAAAGGGTTAGGGTTCGTGTGAGGGTTAGTGTTAGATTTACAGTTAAGCTGATGTTTTACAGTGTTACGGTTAGGGTCAGGGTTAGAGTTAGAGTTAGGGTTAGGGCTAGACTGAGGGGATATTTAGGGTTAGGTTTAATTTTAGGGTTCTGCTTATGTATAGGGTGAAAGTTAAGATTAGCGTTAGGGTAAATATTAGAGTTAGGTGTTTGGGTTAAGGTTAGGATCAGGTTAGGGTTAAGTTTAGGGTTAGTGTTAGTGTCAGGGTTAGGTTTTGGTGTTTGGGTTAATGTTAGGGTTAGCTTTAGGGTTAGGGTTTAGTTTAAGGTTAGGGTCAGGGTGCAGTTTAAGTTAAGTGTGAGGGTTGAGCTTAGGGTTAGTGTTAGGGGTTAGGGTTAGGGTTAAGGTTAGGATTAGGATTAGGGTTAAGATTAGTTTTAGGGTTAGGGTAAGTGTTACGGTTAAGTCATGGTTAGGTTTAGGGCTAGGTAAAGGTTAGAGATAAGATTAGGTTAAGGGTAGGGTTTAGGTTTAGATGTTAGTGTGAGGGTTAGTGCTAGGTTTCCATTTAAGCTGAGTGTGTAGGGTAAGTTTTAGGGTTAGGATTAGGGTTAGAAATAGATTTAGGGTCAGGGTTAGGATTATGTTTAAGGTTAGGGTTAGGTATATGGTTAGGATTAGGGTTAGGGTCAGGGTTGGGGAGATTTAGTATTATGTTTAGTTTTAGGGCTAGGGTTAGGGTGAAGTTTATGTTAAGCGTGAGGGTTAGGGTTAGGGTTAGGGGTAAGGGTTCAGGTTAGGGTCAGGGTTAGGGTTTGCGTTAGGTTTAGGGTTAGCTTTAGTTTTGGTTAGGGTTAGGATTTGAATGAAGTTAGGGTAGGTTTAGGGTTATGGGTAGGGTGAAATTTTGGTTAGAGTTATTGTTCGGGGTTAGGGTTAGGTTTGAGTTTATCGTAGGGTTAAAGTTAGGGTTAAGGTTAGGTTAGGGTTATGGTCAGGGTTAGGATTAGGATTAGGTTTAGGGTGAGGGTTAGGGTCCGAGTTATTGTAAGGGTTAGTTTTAGGGTTACAGGTGGGCCAAGGTTAAGGTTAGGGTTAGGTTTAGGGGTAGGGATAGGTTTAGAATTAGGTTAACATAAACTTCACCCTAACCCTAGCCCTAAAACTAAACATAATTAGAATTAGGGTGAGCTTTAGGTTAGGGATAGGGTGAAGTTTAAGTTAGGGTGAGGGTTAGGGTTAAGGTTATGGCTAAGGTTTGGGTTAGTTTTCAGGTTAGTGTTAAGGTTGTGTTTCGTGTTAGGGTTAAGTTTACGGGTTCTGTTTAGTTTTAGGGTTAGGGTTATGTTTAAGGTTAGGGTTAAGTTTAGTGTTACAGTTAGGGTTAGGGTTACGTTTTGTGTTAGGCGTTGTGGTTGGGGTGAGGTTTAGGTTTAGGGTTAGGGTTGGGTAGGGTTAGGATTATGGTTACGGTAAGGTGTTAGGTGTTAGAGGTGTAGTTTAGGGTTAGGGTTTGGGTGAGGGTTCCGGTTAGGCATTGTGGTTCTGGTCATGGTTAGGATTGGTTTAGGGTTAGGGTTAGGTTTATGATTAGGTTTCGGGTTAGTGTTAGAGTTAGAGTTAGGGTGAGAGCTACCTTTAAGGTTAGGGTTAGGTTTTGGTGTTATGGGTTAGGTTTGGGGTTAGGGTTAGGGTTAGGGTTATCATTAGGGCTTAGGTGTTCAGGTTAGTGTTAGGGTTAGGGATAGCATTAGGGTAAGGGTTGTGGGATACCGTTAGGGGTTAGAGTGAGTGTTACGGTTAGTTTTACATTTAAGGCGAGGGTTTAGGATAAGTGTCCCGATTATCGTTAGACATAGAGTTAGGGGTAGGTTTACGTTTAGGGTTAGGTGTAGGGTAAGATTTAGCTTTAGTTTCAGGTTTAGGGGTAGAGTTAGTGTTCTATTTAGGGTCAAGGTTAGAGTTCGGGTTAGGGTTAGGATTAGGTCTAGGGTTAGGATTAGGTTTAGGGTTAGGTTGAGGGGTATTTTAAGGGTTAGGTTTAGGGTTACAGGTGGACTAGCATTATGGTTAGAGTTAGATTTAATGTTAGGGGTTGGGTTAGGTTTAGGTTTAGGTTTAGGACTAAGGTTAGCGTTAGGGTTTGGATGAAGTTTAGGATAGGGTGAGGGTTATTTTTAGGGTTAGGGCTAGACTTTGGGTTTGTGTTCATGTTAGTGCTAAGGTTAGGTTTAGGGTTCAGGTTAGGGTTAGTGGTTATGTTCAGATTAGGTTTAGGTTTAGGGTTAGTGTGAAGTTTAGGTTAAGGGTGAGGGTTAGGATAAGGGTTTGCATTAGGGTTTGGATTCTAGTTAGGGTTAGAGTTTAGGTTTAGGGTGTTAGGGTTAGGTTTATGGTTAGGGAAGGGTTAAGTTTAGGGTTAACGTTAGAGTTAGCGTTAGATTAGGGTTACTGTTCGTCTTCGGGTTAGGGTTAGGGATAATGTGAGGGATAGATAGCATTAGGTTTAGGGTTGGGGATACGGTTAAGGGTTAGGTTTAGGTTTACATTGAAGGTGAAGGTTTAGGGTAATTGTTATGGTTAGGGTTAGAGTTAGAGTTAGGCTTATGGTTAGGGTGAAGTTTCAGTTAATAGTCAGGGTTAGGGTTAAGGTTAGAGTTATGCTTAAGGTTAGTGTCAGGGTTAGGTTGAAGGTAGGGGTAAGGTTAGGGTTTAGGCTAGGTTTACGGTAAAGGGTAGGGCTAGGTTAGGGTTAGGGTTAGGGTTAGAGTTAGAGTTAGTGCTAGGGTTTAGGCTTAGGGTTAGGGTCAGGTTTAGAGTTATTGTGAGGGTTAGGGTTAAGTTCGAGTTAAGGTTAGTGTTAAGTTTAGGGTTAGGGTAAGGGTTAGGATTAGGTCAAGGTTAAGGTTAGCATTAGGGATAGGGGTAGGATTAGGGAAAGGGTTAGCGATTCATGTGATGGTTAGTGTTAGGTTTACAGTTTAGCTGATGTTTTAGAGTGTTATGGTTAGGGGTATGGTTAGAGTTAGGGTTAGGGTTAGGTTTAGGGTTAGGGCTAGACTGAGGGGATAGTTTAGGGTTAGGTTTAGTTTCAGGTTAGGCTTAGGCTTACGTTTAGGGTGAAGCATACTTTAAGGATGAGGGTTAGGACTAGTGTTAGCGTTACGTGTTTGCGTTAAGGTTAGGGTTAGATTTAGGGTTAGTATTAGGGTCAGGTTTACGTGTTTGGGTTAATGCTAGGGTCAGGTTTAGGCTTAGGTTTAGGGTTAGGGTTAGGGTTCAGTTTAGGGTTAGTGTTAGGGTGCATTTAAAGTTAAGGGCGAGTGTTGAGCTCAGGTTAGCGTTAGGTGTTAGGGTTAGGGTTAAGGTTAGGATTAGGTTTAGGGTTAAGTTTAGGTTTATGCTTAGGTTTAGAGTACATGTTAGGGTTAAGTCATTGTTAGGTTTAGGGCTAGGTTAAGGTTAGAGATAGGGTTAGGTTAAGGGTTGGGGTTAGGTTTAGATGTTAGGGTGAGGGTTAGTTCTAGGTTTCCATTTAAGCTGAGTGTGTAGGGTAAGTTTTAGGGTTAGGATTAGGGTTAGGGTTAGAGTTAGGTTCAGGTTTGGGTTAGGTTTATGGTTAGGATTAGGGTTAGGGTCAGGGTTAGGCGGAGATTTAGTGTTATATTTAGTTTTAGGGTTAGAGTTAGGGTGAAGTTTATGTTAAGCGTGAGGGTTAGGGTTAGGGGTTAGGGTTCAGGTTATGGTCCGGGTTAGGGTTAGGTTTACATTTAGGGTTAGGTTTAAGTTTAGTTTTATTTTTGGTTAAGGTTAGGGTTTGGCTGAAGTTAGGGGAGGTTTAGGGTCATGGTTAGGGTGAATTTTGGTTAAGAGTGAGGGTTCAGTTTAGGGTTAGGTTTACGGTTTGTGTTAGGCATTGTGGTTGGTGTGAGGATTAGGTTTAGGATTAGGGTTGGGTAGGGTTAGGATTATGGTTATGGTAAGGTGTTAGGGATTAGAGGAGTAGTTTTGGGTTAGGGCTTGGGTGAGGGTTCCGGTTAGGCATTGTGGTTCTGGTCATGGTTAGGTTTGGTTTAGGGTTAGGGTTAGTTTTATGATTAGGTTTCGGGTTAGTGTTAGAGTTAGGGTTAGGCTTTGGTGCGAGGGGTTAGGTTTTGGGTTAGGGTTAGGGTTATCGTTAGGGCTTAGGTTTTCAGGTGAGTGTTAGGGTTAGGGTTAGGGATAGCATTAGGGTTAGCTTTTGGGGGTACGGTTAGGGGTTAGGTGAGGGTTACTGTTAGTATTGCAGTTAAGGTTAGGTTTTAGGACAAGTGTTAGGATTAGGGTTAGAGTTAGAGTTAGGGTTAGGTTTAGGGTTAGGTGCAGGGTAAGTTTTAGGTTTAAGTCCTGGTTTAGGGTTAGAGTTAGTGTTCTCTTTAGGGTCAAGTTTAGAGTTCGGGTTAGGTTTAGGATTAGGTCTATTGTTGGGCTTAGGATTAGGGTTAGGTTCAGAGCTATTGTAAGGCTTAGGTTTAGGGTTACAGATGGACTAGCTTTACGGTTAGAGTTAGGTTTAAGGTTAGGGTTTGGGCTAGGTTTACGTTTACGGTTATGGTTAGGGGTAGGATTTGGTTGAAGTTTAGCATAGGCTGAGGGTTACTTTTAGGGTTAGGGCTAGAGTTTGGGTTTGTGTTCAGGTTAGTGTTATGGTTAGATTTAGGGTCCAGTTTAGGGTTAGGGGTTATGTTTAGTGTTAGGGTTAGTTTTAGGTTTAGGGTTAGTGTGAAGTTTAGGTTAAGGGTGAGAGTTAGGGTTAGGGTTAGGGTTAGGATTAGGGTTAGTGTTAGACGTTAGGTTTAGGCTGCTAGTTTTAGGTTTATGGTTAGGGTAGGTTTAAGTTTAGGGTTAATGTTAGGGTTAGTGTTAGATTAGGGTTACTGTTCGTGTTAGGGGTACAGTTAGGGTTAGGGATAGCGTTAGGTTTAGGGTTAGGAATATAGTTAGGGGTTAGGGTGAGGGTTGGGGATATGGTGAGGGTTAGGTTTAGGTTTACAGTTAAGGTGAGGGTTTAGGGTAATTGTTATGGTTAGGGTTAGAGTTAGGGTCATGGTGAAGTTTCAGTTAATAGTGGGGTTCAGGGTTAATGTTAGATTTAGGGTTAAGGTTAGTGTTAGGGTTAGGTTTAGGTTAGGGTTAAGGTAGCGGTCAGGTTAGGGTTAAGACTAGGTTTACGGTAAAGTGTAAGGCTAGGTTAGGGTTAGGTTTAGAGTTAGTGCTAGGGTTTAGGGTTAGGGTTAAGGTCAGGTTTAGAGTTATTGTTAGGTTTACGGTTAAGGTTAGGGTAGAGTTCAGGTTAAGTTGAAGGTTAGGGTAAGAGTTAGGTTTATGTCAGGTTTAGGGTTAGGATGAGGGATAGGGTTAGGGTTAGGGAAAGGGTTAGGGTTTCGTGTGAGGATTAGTGTTATGTTTACATTAAGCTGATGTTTTTGGGTGTTACAGTAATGTTTAGGGTTAGAGTTAGGTTAGGTTTAGAGTTAGGGCTAGAGTATGGTGATAGTGCTTTAGGTTTAGGTTTAGGGTGGAATTTAGGTTAAGGATGAGGGTTAGGGTTGGGGTAGGTGTTTGGATTAAGGTTAGGGTCAGGTTTAGGGTTTTGGTTTAGAGTTCAGGTTAGATTCAGGGTTAGATTTAGATTTAGGTTTAGGGTTAGGTTTAGTGTTAGTTTAGCTTAGGGTTAGGGTTTGAATGAAGTTAGGGTAGGTTTAGGGTTATGGTTAGGTTGAAATTTTGGTTAAGTGTGAGGGTTTGGTTTCGGGTTAGGATTAGAGTTAGGGTTAGTGGTTAAGGTTAGGTTTAGGGTTAAGGTTAGGTTTAGGCTAAGCATTAGGGTTAGAGTTAGGGTTAGTGGTTAGTGTTTCAGTTAGGTTTAGGATAGGGTTATAATTAGGGTTAAGTTTAGGGTTACGGTAAGAGTTAGATTTACGTTTACAGTTAAGGTGAGGGTTTTGCGTAACTGTTACGGTTAGGGTTGGGGCTAGGTTTAGGGTTAGAGTTGGGTTAGGGGTTAGGTTTAGGTTAAGTTTATGGTAGGCTTAAAGTTAGGGTTAAGGTTAGGTTAGGGTTAGGGTCAGGGTTAGGATTAGAATTAGGTTTCGGGCAAGGGTTAGTGTCAGAGTTATTATAAGGGTTAGGTTTAGGGTTACAGATGGGCCAAGGTTAAGGTTAGGGTTAGGTTTAGGGGTTGGATTAGGGTTAAAGTTAGGGTTAGCTTTAGGTTAGGGATAGGGTGAAGTAAAGTAGGGTGAGGGTTAGGGATATGGCTAAGGTTTGGGTTCGTTTTCAGGTTACTGTTAAGTTTAAGTTTAGGGTTAGCGTTAAGTTTATGGGTTCTGTTTAGTTTTAGGGTTAGGGTTAGATTTTAGGTTAGGGTTAAGTGTAACAGTTAGGGTTACGATTTGTGTTAGGCATTGTGGTTGGGGTGAGTGTTAGGTTTATGGTTAGGGTTGGGTAGAGTTAGGATTATGGTTATGGTAAGGTGTTAGGGTTTAGAGGTGTAGTTTAGGGTTAGGGTTTGGGTGAGGGTTTCGGTTAGGCATTGTGGTTCTGGTCATGGTTAAGTTTGGTTCAGAGTTAGGGTTAGGTTTATGATTAGGTTTCGGGTTAGTGTTAGAGTTAGGGTGAGGGATAGTGTTAAGGTTTAGGTTAGGTTTTGGTGTTATGGGTTAGAGTTTGCGTTAGGGTTTGCGTTAGAAAGAAAAGAGAATAGCAAGAGGCCTTTTCTGCCCGGCTGCTTTCCCAAGCCCTTCCAGCTAAAACTATGTCGTTGCTCCTCTGGAAGGATCCCTGCACCGCGAAGTAGGTTTTCAGAAGAAGCCCTGCGTTTGCAAGAGCAAAGGAGCAATTCGTTGCAGGAAAGAGGAAGGAAAGAAAGTTTCTCTCCCTCTGCCTGCTTTGCTCAGAGGACTGGATGAAGTCAGGGAGTTCTCCCTTTCACTGAGAAACGTGCGGGCTGCTGTTGCCTGTGCGCTCTCTTCTTTGCAAAAGAGTCTGCAGTTCCACGCTTTGAACCGTGGAAAGGCGCCGGGCTCTGCTAAGACTTCCCCCGGCGCTTCGTTTGCCCTGGGCCAAAGCGAGCCTTCACATTAGCTGAACGCCAACACTGCATACTCCTTCGACTTCCAGAACAGGGCTACCGCGAGGCAGTTTTCCGGGGGATAACGGCCCTTCGCGAAGGGCATATCTGCCGAGCTCATTGCGGGAAAGCGAAAGCAAAGGACGCTTTTCTCCCTCTAACCGCTTTCGTCAGAGGAACGGGGAAAGTCACAGTGTTCTTTCTCTCACTGAGATACACACAATCTGACGTTGCCTCTGAGCTCCGTTGCTGGCAAAGAACTGAAACTGACATGCATTCCTGTGGGGAAACACAGGGCTTTGCTAGGATTTCTCTAGGCAGTGTGTTTTCCCTGGGGCTCACTGTAGCAACACTATCTCGCCGGGGCAGCACTGAATGGGTTTTCCTCTGCCAGGAGAGAGCTGCTGCTTTCTAGTTTGTGCTGGGAAACCTTGCTTTGGCAAGTGCGAATTGACCGCATTCAGGCAGAAAGAAAAGAGAATAGCAAGAGGCCTTTTCTCCCCGGCTGCTTTCCCAAGCCCTTCCAGCTAAAACTATGTCGTTGCTCCTCTGGAGGGATCCCTGCACGGTGACGTAGTTTCTCAGAAGAAGCCCTGCGTTTGCAAGAGCAAATGAGGAATTCGTTGCAGGAAAGAGGAAGGAAAGAAAGTTTCTCTCCCTCTGCCTGCTTTGCTCAGAGGACTGGATGAAGTCAGGGAGTTCTCCCTTTCACTGAGAAACGTGCGGGCTGCTGTTGCCTGTGCGCTCTCCTCTTTGCACTAGAGTCTGCAGTTCCAGGCTTTGAACCGTGGAAAGGCGCCGGGCTCTGCTAAGACTTCCCCCGGCGCTTCGTTTGCCCTGGGCCAAAGCGAGCCTTCACATTAGCTGAACGCTAACACTGCATACTCGTTCCACTTCCAGAACAGGGCTACCACGAGGCAGTTTTCCGGGGGATAACGGCCCTTCGCGAAGGGCAGATCTGCCGAGCTCATTGCGGGAAAGCGAAAGCAAAGGACGCTTTTCTCCCTCTAACTGCTTTCGTCAGAGGAACGGGGGAAGTCACAGTGTTCTTTCTCTCACTGAGATACACACAATCTGACGTTGCCTCTGAGCTCCGTTGCTGGCGAAGAACTGAAATGGACATACATTTCTTTGGGGAAACATAGGGCTTTGCTAGGATTTCTCTAGGCAGTGTGTTTTAAACCCCTAACAACAAACAACACTAACCCTCTAACAACAACAAACACTAACCTCCTGAATAAAAGCAACACTAACCCCCTAACAACAACCAACACTAACCCCCTAACAACAAACAACACGAAAACCCTAACAACAAACTCCACTAAACCCCAAGAAACAACTCTAAACGCCTAAAAACAAAGAATGCTAAACACTTAACAAGAAACAACACTAACACCCTAACCACAACCAACCCTAACATCATAACAACAAAGAACACTAACACCCTAAGAACAAACAACACTAACCCGCAACAAAAAACAACAGTAACCCCCTTAGAACAAGAACCCTAACCCCCTAACAACAAACAACCCTAAACCACTAATAACAAACAAAACTAACCCCCGAACAACAAACAACACTAACCCCCTAACAACAAACAACACTAAGCCCTTAACAACAAACAACCCTAACCCTGAACAAGAAACATCCCTAACGCCTTAACAACGAACAACATAACCAAACAGCAAACAACACTAACCCACTAAGAACAAACACTAACCCCGTAACAACAAATTACCCTAACCCCGTAACAACAAACAACCCTAACTTACTAACAACAAACAACATTAACCAGCTAACAACAAACAACACTAACCGCCTAACAACCAATAACCCTAAATCCCTAATAACAAACAACACTAACCCCTAACAACAAAAAACCCTAATGCACTAACAACAAACAACACTAACACGCTAAAAACCAACAACACTAACCCCCTAACCACAAACAGCACTAACCCAATCAAAACAAAAAACACTAACCCCCTAACAACAACCAACACTTTCCCCGTAACAACAAACAA